>NC_056728.1:1430781396-1431081396 GCF_019279795.1 Protopterus annectens
AAAGTCCAGTCAAAATACGGACATTTCCAAACGTTTCTTGTGCTGGGTATGTCATTCACAAAGTGCAGCCATTACAGATTGTCCATGGCATAGTAAAGATTTATTTAGCAAAGTACAGCCATTTTGGGAAAGTTTCAGTGTGCTGTGTACTGTTTATTCTCAAAGTGCAATTACTTCGATATGCTTTTACTCTGAGCTTCTTCTCCCCAGTTCATTCGCACAGTGCAGTACTTTTGAAATGTTTCTTACACTAATAAGAGGTGATTTCTTACAGTACAGTAATTTCAAGAGTATTCTGGTGCCTGAGAGACTTATTTTCGCAAAGTTCAATTATTCAGGGGCTAGTTGTGCTACTGGGCATAGTTACAAAGACTGCCATAAATTTTAGACATATGTGCAAGTGTGCATGTTTGTACAGTTAAAAGTGGACTTGGGTTGTATTGTGCTTTACTGCAATTTATTGGCATAGCAGACAGATTTCGAAAACCATCACCTCTTGTGTTTCATCAGAATATTGTAGAGAACTGGAGAATATTTGAGCAAGAGTATGATATTTTTATACAAGCAGCTTATTCTGACAAAGATGCATGCACCAGGATATTCATTTTGCTAAACCTGGCTGGGTCAGAGGCCATTGAACGAAAGCATTCATTTGTGCATGCACCAGCAGTATATGAAGGAGAAGGTGAAAACGTTCGTATTGTTGTACTGGCTGAATCAAAGGAAGACTCCAAGTGTTTGAAATGCAAATTCAGGGAAATGTGTAGCCCCCACCCCAGATAAATGTTACATTAGAGAGGTATTTGTTTTACACAAGATATCAAAAGCAAGGAGAAACGTTTGCAGCTTATATTACTGACCTGAGAAACAGAGCTAAAATGTGTAGGTTTGGTGACTTAAAATATGAGTCAGTAAAGGAAAGGCTTGTATGTAGTATTAATAGTGCTGCAGTGAGAAAGATTTTGCTTCATGATAGTGATTTAACACCGAGCAAAGCAATTGATATTTGTCAAATCCATGAAGTTACAGAAAGGCACACACATATGCTTGCAACTGATAAGAGCATAATTTCAGCAGGCTCCAAGGCAAATGAAGACAGCATGCAACATATGGCTAGTAGAAGCAGGCCTAAGCGCATGGCAACTGTAACCCCACGAAAGTGTGGCAGGTAAAACCTGTAGTTTTCCAGCAAGTTCTAAGAAAAAGACATGCTCAGTGCAGTACAAGGGTGAGTCAGCAAAACCTAAATCAAAGCAGACAATGAGGCAAAGTGCCTGAAATGACTAAGAACCAGCAACAAATACAAATACAGGCAACACCTAAACCAAAACCTAAATCAAGCTTTATTGTTAACTCACAATTGTGGTGCCAGTTATGAGTCTAAAAGAGAAAAGTGCTTAGCATTTAGTCAGCAATACCACAAGTGTAAAAAATGGAACCACTTTCAAAAGGTCTGCAAATCAAGTAAACCTCACACAGTAATAAAGGAAGGTCAATTAAAAAAGCAAGTTGATCACATAGAGAGCTGCAATTCTACTTTTGAAGTAGATGGTCTGTCAGTGATTGGTGAAAAGGTTGATGAAGTAAATTTGTTGGCAAAGAATTACGTGTTTTGTACTGTCCAGATCAATGGTAAAACCACTGAGCTCAAAGCAGACACTGGTTCAAAGTGTAATGTTATGTCAGCAGACACTTTTGCTAAGGTGAAACCTGGTGAGTAACTTAATGTGGCCAGCTGTGCGAAACTTTTTTTATTTTATTTATTTTACATTTGTTGACCGGGCTAGTCTGGCTGGATACATGTCCATTTTCAGCAGAGGCCCGAGGAGAAAAGCTCCACTATAAAACTAGGTACATTACATAAACAATTTACTACTCTAAGATAATAGCTAAAAATCAGATATTACAAAAGCAAAAAAGAAAAAAAGATAATTTAAAAGAGAAACAAGTTTACAATAAGCAGTTCATTAAATATCCACAATTGTACAAAAAGTACTTACTTAAAATCTCAAAACAGTACAAGTATCAAGACTGAGGAGGATAGAGAAGAGAAGAGTGGAGGGGAAACAGAGTAAGAGAAAATGGTTAGTCAGGTGTATTGCAGGAACACAGCCAATGATTTTGGAAGTACTGTTTAATTTTCTGTTTGAAAAGTGGCAGAGATGTAGTCAGAGTTATGTCAGTGGGCAAGAGATTCCAACTTCTACCTATTGTATTAGTGAATAAAGAATCACCTGCTGTGTTGTTTGCCTTTATAGATTTTGCCATGAGTTTACAAGAGGAGCGAAGTGAGTTTAGATTGTTGTAAGGGGTTAGAAGTTGAGAGAGTATTGGGGTGTTGTCGGGTAGGTGTAATATGTTGTGGGCAATAGTGAGTTGAGGAATTATCAGGAAGTTTTGAAATTCGAGCCAGCCTAGTTGTTTTAGGTTTATACAATGGTGGGTCCTGAATGGGTTACTTGTGGCGAGCTATGTTGTTATAGCAAGTAGAAAGTTTGTTTAGGTTACTTTTCTTAAGGTTTGTATAAATAGGGGAAGCATACAGGAGAGTAGATAAAAGATGAGATTGAGCAATTTTGATTATGGTTGCAGGGGTTAGAAAAGGTTTGATGCGATAAAGGGATCCTATTTTTCTGTTAACTAACTTGATGTTGTTGTTAATGTGCTGATCAAAGGAGAGAGTATTGTCAATGGTTATTCCTAAAAGTTTTGTAGTGGGATCAGGTGAGATGAGAGTACCATTATTTGAGTAAATGGTAAAGTTTAAAGGGGGGGACCGAGTGGTGGGGGAGAAGAGGAGGAGTTTTGTTTTTTTGGCATTTAGAAGGAGAAAACGTTTAGAAAACCATGTTTCTACAGTATTAAAGGTATTTTGGGTCAGTGAGATAAGTTCTGTAGAGGATGGTGCTGAGCAGATAAGGGTTGAATCATCTGCATATTGAATGCAGGTTGCTTGTGGGATTGCAGTCTGTAGATCGTTAATAAAGAGAGAGAACAGAAGTGGACCAAGAATGGAGCCCTGGGGAACTCCGATGGAAATAGGCAAGAGTGATGAGATATGGTTTTCCCATATTACAGCTTGTTGTCTGTTGTTAAGATAAGATTTAAACCAATTAATGGCGAATTTATCACAGGAAAGAGATTCAAGAATGTTGAGTAAGAGAGAGTGGTTAACCATATCGAAAGCTTTGGAGAGGTCAATGAAAAGAGCGGAAGAGAGAGTATTGTTGTTTCGATTTTTGTTGATAGTATCTACAAAGGAAAGAAGGGCAGTGGTGGTACTGTGGTGAGGTCTAAAACCATGCTGACAGTTTGCTATTATGTTGTGAAGAGAGAGATAGTGCACAAGTTGCTGATGAATGCATTTTTCCATGATTTTTGCTAGGGGTGAGAGAAGGGCGATAGGTCTAAAGTTGGAAAGGTCAAGGGAGTTACCACCTTTATGAAGTGGGATAATAAAGGAGACTTTCCAGATGTCAGGGATGGTTCCCTCTTGGATAGTTCTGTTTATAAGTAAGGATATAGGGTATGCAATTTCTTTGGCAGCTTTCTGAAGGAAGAGAGAAGGGAGCTTGTCTGCAGAAGGGGTGCAAGGTTTCAGTTTGTGAATGAGTCTATAGATGAAAGAAGTAGATATGGGTTTCAGAGAGAAGTTGTAGGTGGAGTTAGCTATATTATTTGGAATAAAAGAGTTGTTGGTGTTCATTTGTTTGGCTAGGGATTGAATAGTTTCAGAGAAAAAAGAGTTGAAAGCATTTGCAGTCTGGAGAGGGGTTTCTGGGTCAGCATTTAGTGGGGATGGAGTTTTAGCAATTCCTGGGGAAAGAAGTTTATTTACTGATGACCAGAAATGTTTAGAGTTGTTAAGGTGAGTTTCCTGAAGTTCACAGTAGAATTTTTTCTTGTCAGAGATTATTGATTTCTTAGCCAGATTTCTAAGCTGGCGAAAAAGAACTAAATCAGGATTTTGTCTATGGCATCTCCATTTCGACCATGCTTTGTTTCTAGTATGAATGAGTTTTTTAGTATTGTTGGTAAGCCATGGGGCTGTTTTGGTTTTTATTCTAATAGAACGTTCAGGGGCATGTTTATCAAGTATGGATAGGAAGGTTGTATTAAAAAATGAGACTGCCTCCTCCAGGGGAAGTGATTTTAAGCAATTCCAATTGCATGCTCTTAGTTCAGCTTGGAAAAGGTCTATGTTAAAATGCTTGATAGATCGAATTAGCCTTGTATTTGGAAGGTTAATACATTCTGACTTTTGTCTAGTTATGTAGGTTAGGGAGTGGTCGCTGATATCGTCTGGCATAGTACCTACTTTATATTGTTGCTTATGGAGGTGAAGAAATTCAAACCAAAGGCTCAGTAGTGCTTTCATGTTATTTTGCTAGGAATTCCTACAGCTTATTATTCTATGTAGTCCAAAGACCTGTGCAGTCATTATCTCAGAGACAGTTTGAGAAAGAATCTGCTTTCCTTTACCAAAGAAGTTCATCATATAAGCACATACCCTAGTTCCAATTTTACTGAAGCTATTTTCTCAGCGTATGCTGATGTTTTCAATGACAAGTTGTCAAACTTCAAGTTGGATATTCTATGAAATTAGACCCAGAGGTCAGTCCAGTGGAGAGTCTGGCAAGAAAAGTTCTGATAACTATGCAGAATAAGTTCAAAGCTCAGCTGGATAAAATGGTGCAGCAAGGTGTAATTTGTCCAGTCACAGAACCAACTGAATGGGTGTTGTCCATGGTAGCAGCCCACAAAAACGGCTCAGATGAAATCAGAATATGTATTGACCCAAGAGATTTGAACAAAGCATTGCAGAGACCACATCATCCTATGCGCACAGTTGAGGAAGTTGCAGCCCTGATGCTGAATGCCACTGTTGTTTCTGTCTTGGATGCAAAAAGTTCATTTTGGCAAGTGATGCTTGAGTGCAAATCTTCACTACTGACTACTTTCAGTACCCCATTTGAAAGATATAGAGTCCTCATGATGCCATTTGGAATAAATTCTGCAAGTAAATTCTTTCAGCATGCAATGGAGCAAATTTTTTCAGGTTATTCTTGTGCCATAATAGTAGATGATTTATTGGTCAGAGGGAATGGTGAAGCAGAGCATGACAGAAACCTTAGAGTTCTAGTCAGAGCATGTGATGTGAACTTAAAGCTTAATCCTCTGAAGTACAAATCTGGACTACCAGAAGTTACATATGTAGGTCAGTTATTTACTGGCACTGGCTTGTGACCAGACTCATCCAAGGAAGTAGCCATTCTTGAGATGCCAGCACTAGATAATGCTCAAGATCGACATTTTCCTGGTATAGCCAACTATCTTGGCAAGTTTATACCAGACTTCAGTGAGTTGACAGCACCTTTGAGAGAGCTAACGTCCAAAAATGTTACATGATCTTGGTTGGAGCAGCACCAGATAGCATTTTAAGGCCTTAAGCAGAAACTGCCACCCACATTAAGATACTACGATGTTAATAAACCAGTAACTCTTTCCTGTGATGCTTCAAAATTTGGTCTTGGTGCAGCTATTCTTCAATAAGGCAGACCAGTAACCTATGCATCTAGATCTCTTACCCAAACTGAAATGCAATATGCTCAACTTGAGAAAGAACTTTTGGCAACAGTATTTGCATGTTCAAAATCTCATGATTATATCTATGATCAAGCCTTTCACATTGAAACTGATCACCAACCTCTAGTCACTATTTTAAAGAAGCCTATGCATTCATCCCCAGCGAGACTACAAAGAATGATGCTCAAATTGCTAAAGTATAACTTCAAAATGGTCTATACAAAAGGCAAACTACTTTATCTGGCTGATACTTTATCCAGCTCACACAGAAATACAACAGAACAGCTTCATGCAGAGAATTTTGAATTTGATGCATGGAAGTGCATACATTTTCTACCACGAGACCTGATGAGGTGAGAGATCATACAAAGACTGATTCACTTTTGCAAAAGCTCAATCACTACATTAATGTTGGATGGCTGTCAAAGCAATCTAGTGTACCACCTGAAGTGCAAACTTATTTTCCTTACAGAGATGACAAGTTGATGGAAGATGGTATTATTTTCAAAGGTCCTAAAATTGTTGTTCCAGCTTCTTTACAGCGTAAATATATCCAGATTTTGCATCTTGGTTATCCACATTCTGAATCTACCAAAAGAAGGTTGAGAGGACTAGTATTTTGGCCTTCTCTAGTAAAAGACATTGATAAAGTACTTTCTTCTTGTTCAGTATGCAATAGTACCAGACTGCATTTGCAAAAATAACCACTAAGTCAAGTTCCTGAACTACCTTGGTCAACAGTAGCCACTGATATATTCCAGTGGAACAATCAGCATTACTTAGTATTGGTAGACTCTTACTCAAACTGGTTTGAGATTGATTTACTACCTAATCTAATGTCCACTGCTGTTATCACCATAGTAGTCCACACAAAGTTATTTCTGGCAATGGTACCCAATTTACCAGTCAGTTGTTTCTGAAATTTGCAAAAGAATGGGACTTTGTACATGTTACTAGTAGTCCAGAATACCTACAGTCAAATGGACTGGCTGAATGTGCAATACAGAGTGCAAAGAAATCACTAGAGAAGTCAAAAGTAATAATACCGATGTCTTTTTGAATTTACTCAAATTCAGAATGATAACCTGTGAAGATATACTTGGCTCACCTGCTCAGAGATTTCTATCTAGGCAAACCAGAACAACAATGGCTATCAGTTCCAGTTTGTTGAGGCCTAAAGCATAGAACAACAGAACAATCAGAGCCCAACTATACAGAAGGCATTCTTTCCAGAAGTCCAGCTATGATAAAGTGAACAGATTTCTTCATCCATTGAAAGGAGAAACAGTAAGGATACAAATGGCGAAAGGCTTTGACCGGATTGATCAAGTGACAAGTATATGTGCCGAGCCGAGAGCCTACTTTGTAGAATCTGAGGGTGTGAAGTACAGAAAAAACCATAGACATCTTCTTCCTGTATCAGAACTGATATTGCAGCATTGTTCCTGTGATAAAGACTCTAGATCTCAGAGTAATCCAGACAATGTTCCTGTTGCAGAACGTGTCTTAACTTCTACTTCCATTCCTGATGATGTTCCTGATGTCCCCAAAGCTGAACATTCAGCAGAGACAGCCCCAGTTGCTAGACCTAATTCTAATTTTTATGTCACACGATTTAGTCATATTTCCAGACCTAGTGTGAAATACACAGAAACCTGGACATAATTGTCTATAGGTGTTTAGTTCTGTATAATTGCATGTCAAAGAATTATTTGTATCAGTTGCATGTCAATTAATGCCATCAATAATGCATGACTGATGTCTCAAAGAGGGAGGATGTAGAATAGTGTGTGCGTTGTACCTTTAAGAAGCATTTCAAGGACAGCACGTGCATATAAATAGCAAGCACGTGCTAGCTTCAGTGCCATTTTGAGAGTGCAGCCAGAGAGTGAGTTTGTATGAGTGTGATAGGTAGTTTGTTTACAAGTTTATTTAACTTAAAGTTATTAAACCTCAATTATGTCTTTGTACATAATAAAGCTGCTTGAACAGAACCCATGAATGCCGGTCTGTTTTATCCTGACTGGACAAGCGACAGATGGATAATCATAAATTTACTTCTGGTCTGGCTCCTATGTCTCTGATGGACAGAGACATTCAGTAAATCACCCCCTATATAAATCAAATTTGTGGGCCACATTTGGGTTGCACAGCTAGGCTTATAAGGAACCCTAGTGGTCATTAGACTAGTATACACTTATGAAACTATGAAGAGTGGAAAAAACTGTTCCACAGATAATGCTTCATACATGCAGTTTTACTTGTGAGCTATGCTATGTGGTGCATAACTTACAGGATACAGCAGAAATGTCTTATTTTTCAGCAGTAGAAATGTGTTGACTAACAATACCACTAGTCATCATGTGTACAGTGTTTAGGGGTTAGTGACACGAGTGCTGGTTATACTGGCAGGGATGAGTGTGAAAAAGCAGGTGTTGTGACGCATGTTTATGACTATGATATTATTTATATCTGCAGTGTGCAGAAGAGACTATGCTGACTGTTAATAAGCATAGACTACTTGAATTAGGGAAGTTTGTTTTCTCTCTCATTTTCTTCTCCCTTTGGCATTCTCTGTTTTGGGTTTTTGACATTCAGATAAAAAGTGCTGTAGCAGCTGTGTGTGTATAAATGGACAGCTGGGTGAGTACTATTTTCTCATACTGAGTTTCACATTGTAAGTTATATTTTGGAAAGTGAACCCTAAGTGTCCCCTAAGGACAGTGTAGGTGTTGGTCCCACAGATTATAAACAAGTACTGGCATGTGCGTTTGATGCTGAAGTTCTCTGAAGGCAAGATCTACTGGATGCAGGGGGGGACCTCCTAATATTAACCTAACTGTGCTGTGGGACCTAGAACTTGACAGTAATGTCCTTCCACATGTTGTAGAAATCTGCTGAGTCCAGGCTGCCTTCTTCTGCAGCACTTTCTTGAAACGCACATGATGTGTGACCTGTTCATTCATAATGTATGCAGACAGTTCTCCAGCCATGACACAGGTTGCATGAACTGTGTTTTTGGATTTTGATATTGCAGGTACTGTGGTGTATTCTAAGTATAATTTTAAAATCTTTACCTACGGTCACTTAAATACTGATAATGAAGCTTTTTGATGTTGTTTGCATGAGGGTTTAACTTTGTGCCTATAACTAGGGCCAGTTTAGTAGATTGTTTGCTGGAACTCCAGAACTTCATGAGGAAACAATCTGAAATTGTTTCTTAATTCTGGCAGTGTATCAAGTGAAGTTAGAGTAAAACCTCTAATTTTAAGATGTAAGAATATTTTAAACCTCTCGTAAAGCCTATGTTAAATTTACTAAAAAAAAAACTGAACATTATATTAGAACTTGTTCAGAGTCCCAGTAGCAATGGGTTTCCATTAACATGTCACATGATAAGGCTTTTCTATTAGTAATCTTATCAAATATTTCTATTGTTAGGTAAATAAAGCCTGATAAAGGCTGAGGCATAGTGGGTAACATTATTTATGTAAAAAAATACAACAGATTTTGTAAGACACTACTTACACTGAAACTTCTGTCAATGAGATTAATATTTCATATTACAAAACTAATGTTTGGCTTAATGTTACAGGAATTTGTTGATATTGAAACTTAAAGTAATTAAGAGCAAAAAAAACCTTTATACCTTGCAATTTTGTGGATATCCAAAGTTCATAAATCTTTGCTGGACCCACCCCTAAATCTAATTATGAACAGAGGAGTATCAAAGGCACAAACATTGGCTATTATGATGGATGTGTACACTACGCCATTTGTGAACTGCCATAATTACTTTGTAAAAGACTTTTGACAATTCTTGTTAAACAAAGAATTATATGCAACAAGTGATTATATGGTCACAGATGACATGGTAAACCTGTTTCATTATGTTCTATTAGAATGGTTGAAGATGTTAATGGGCTATTACTTTTTTCTGATAATGAACTTATGGTGAATTGTGACTTCATGGAAATTGTTTTGCAAAATATTATCATCTATTTTAATGGTGAATACTTTAAACAGATTTCAGATGCGCACTGGGGACATCATATGTCCCAATATTTGTCAATATAGTTACAACCTATTAAGAGAAACTTTATCTTTAAATTTTCCCTATGCCCAATAATGGAATGTCTTTTACCATTTTTAAATGACATTTAGCTGTTATGGGCAGGAGCTCAGGAATTGTATTAGAATTTATTGATTACATAAGGTTGACCACAGATTAAAAATATATATCTTTCATTATGATACGGACAGGAAGAATTATTTAGTTGTTTTGATAAAAAGGATTATATTAATAAATTATTTATTTCCATGCTACACAGATGATTTATGTTTTCTAATTGCTGCCTACATTATGAGATTAGTCATTGTATCCATCGAAAGAAAAATCTAGCCAAAGACCCATTTACCTGGATTGTAATAGCCAAGATCAATAAGGTAAAGAACATTTTTCTGGAAAGGGGGTACACCACCCCAAATTAATTGACCCCATTCTTTCAGAGGTCGTAAATAAATGGAATGATGGCCATTTTAAACCATTGCTGTCTGGCTCTTTAATGGGCATTGATGGTGATGCAATGCTTAGAGTTGCTGCCTCACAGCAAGAGGTTCTCTGGTTCAATTCTCAGCTGGGGTGTCTTCTGTGCGGAGTCTGCATGACCTCTCTGCAGTGACACAGGTTTCCTCCAGGTGCTCCGGTTTCCTCCCACATCCCAAACACATGCTGTAGGTAGATTGGACACTCTAAATTGGCCCTAGGTGTGTGTGTGTGCATGTGTTTGCCTTCTGTGGAAGGTTGAGCACTGTGCTGGCAACTCAGCACTGTAAAATTCCACTGCCAATCTTTCTGTGGACCGTTGTTCCGCTGTGGCGACCCCTAAATGAGAAAAGCCAGAAGAAGCTCTCTAGCTCTTTAATAACAAAGGCAGTTAATAGTAGTACAAATTACAACGGGGCTATAATACTTCAGTATGTCCCATTTACTAAATATTTGCATGAGATGGTTACTAGAGATTGGCCTGTATTAAGCAATTTCCATGAAATTATAAATAAAGTTGGAGAAATGCCAAATTCTATGTATAAGAGAACCCATAATCAAGAATATATTCAAGAGAGTATCACAGGTAGTAAGGAAAGTTGACAAACCACATGGTATTAGGAGATGTGACTCTTGTGGTTAATGTAGATATGTAATAGAAAATTCTGATGCTAAGATTCTAGGATATTGATGCTTTAATATTAGTGGTAAGTTTAGTTGTAATGCCAGAGATATTGAGTATCTTGCCATTTGGTACTTGTCAAGCATTTTACATAGTTGAGATGGAACATACATTGCAAAACCACTTGTACAGAACATACATGTAATATTTTAAAAACAGATTCAAATAGTGCCCTAAGCAAGCATGCTAATGTTTGTCCTAATTTAAAACAAATCTTTCACTGTATTACAAAAACTTGACAAAAATATAAGAGGTAGTTTGTAGGAAACATAGCTGGAAAATGTGAAATTATGTGGCAGCTCAAATTAGGAGCTGATAACTCACCTGGTATTAATGAAAAATTATCTATTTCTAGTTATTTACAGTTAAAATAAACTACATCATAGGTGTTGTCTTTTAGCACACCATACATATTTTTAGAATATTATGGATACCTACAAGGATTAAAAATATCTAAAATTAATTGATTTTATGCAGATTTTTCACAAAATGTTAATTTTTCTTACATAGTTTTTTAACAGTGTAATATATAATTATATATATATTTTAATTTTAATAATTATCATTCATTGCTTTTTAAGAGACATTTCATCACAACAAACCATATGATTATTATTATTCAATACTATTAGTTGTATGTTGTATTTACATTTTGGGTTGTGTTTTTTTACTTCATATTCTGATGAAGTTCTGTGGATGAAAGCACTTACATTGGAGTTTAGAATAAAACAGAATTTTGGTGTACTGTGAGCCCTGTTTTTTGTGGACTTCTTTTGTGGTTACTGACTATACTCTGGAACGTAGACCTTGACTGAGAAGTTCTTCCACATACTGTGACAGTCTGATGAGGCCTGGCTATCTACTTCTTTTGGAAATCAACTTTTTTATTGGTTAATTTGTTAATTTGTTTAAATCAGTTTGCTCGTTTGCTACTATCATATTAAAAAAATGCACTTTATTCATCTACTTTTACTGTGTTTGTGTTTCTTCCTACTTTATTATTTTATTTTGCTTTTGCTGCCGATTCTTAAAAGTACTCAATTGCATTTATTCTGCTACATTTATTACTGCTTGTTAGTAGCCTGATTAAATTGTAACTGTTATTCTAAGCCTTTTGGTTTAAGCACTTGGGCTTCAGGCCAGTTGTTTTACATTAAGAAGGTTTGCACTCTTGTGGCAGAACAGATGGCTTACATCCTTCTAAGTTTGGAGTTGCTGATTGAAGGCTTAGTGTCTGTTATTCTAAAAATGTATTAGTTCTGGTTTAAGCACTTGGGCTTCAGGCCAGTTATTTTACATTAAGAAGGTTTGTGGTCTGCAGTGCTGTGACAGGACAGGTAGCTTACATCCTTCTAAGTTGGTAATTGCTGATTGAAAGCTCAGTGTCTGTTATTCTAAAAGTGACTTAGTTCTGGTTTAAGCACTTGGGCTTCAGGCCAGTTATTTTGCATTAAAGTTTGTAGTCTGCACTGTTGTGGGAGGAGAGGGAAGATTCTACCCTTCTGAGCTGGGTTTTTTCAGGTTAAAGACTTTTTGTGCCTGCTTATTTGAACAGTTTCATTCTGAAACTGGTGTGCCTTGTTTGCTGTAGCATAGACTAGATTCAGACCTGCTGAATCTAGCTTTGTTTGTATAACTTCAGCACTAATCCCAGGCCATTTTTTTGGAGAAGTTTCCCCTGCACCCTAGTGACAGAAGTGTGCAGCTAGAATGTGTCTGATTGAAGACTGCTGGAACAGGGCTCAGTTTTGAGCTTTTTATTGGTTAATTGGTTTAAATCAGTTTTCTCATTTGCTACTGTTATATTTAAAAAAAAAAAGTTCTAGCTTATTTTCCCGCCTTTCCTGTTACTAGAGTAGTCCAGATACAGATTTGCTGTATTCAGGACTGTATTGTAGTTTCTGAGTTCCCCAGACCTTTTTGTGTTAGAGGGAAGCCTCTCAGCTTATCAGTGAGAGTGATAAGCACTAGGTAGCCTATCTACCACAAGAGGAGTGGTTTCTAGCTCCCTTTCAACTTTCTGCTTTAAAAGCCTGTGTTTCCATGGGTTTGCACAATGTGCAGTGCCACTAAGCTGGGGTAAACTATTACCAGTGCCAGAATGTCTGCTCTTCAATTTTTCTCTTAGATCTTGCTAGTTCTCTTCTCTCTTGCATTTAACTAGCTTATTCACCTAGCACTTCATCTGGTTTCTTGTAGCAATTATTGTAGCACACATAAGTACTAACAGCACTAAACCTCCTATAAGGAAACCGCTCCAGTACTTATTAATAATGACCATCCCTCCTGGTATGTCTAAAGATCAGTTCCATGTGCTTTCTCCTATTAATCTGGTGAACTTGGGCATTCTGAGGCAGTGTAGCAACGGCCTCATGTACACAGACAGCCCTCTCCTCTTACCTCCCAAAACTCAGACTTGTGAGAGATGCACTTATATATCCAAACTGGAAGACATGCACTCTCCAGCCAAGACCAGAATAGCTGGTCAAGAGGAGAAGGTCAACATCTACACCACACCACATGGAACACACAGCCCTCCAGAACACCTACCATCACAGCTCTCACATAAAAACACAAACCACACACCCACCTTCACAGAAGCTCTCAATAGAAATCTACCCAAACAGGAGAGACCTCCAAATCAGAAATGCACTTGACCACCACAACACAGCACAAATCACAAGACAAATAGCTCACCTACACAGTATGCCTCTCAACCTAAGCCCCTGAGGCAAAACAGCTTGCCCAATGCACTAATCATAGGTGACTCGATAGTGAGGCACACTGATGTCCCACCCACTAGGTTGAATAAGGAGAAGGTAACAGTCAGCTGTCTGTCAGGTGCCAGGATCCGATACATAACACATGCACTCAGGTGACTCCACAACAAGTACAAGTATGACTGTCATTGTTCATGTGGGTGTGAATGACCTGAGATACACCTCTGTGGACTACATGAAAAGAGACATGGAGGAAATCTCAGATTATGTGGCCCAGGCAGGTATGATCCTAGCACTGAGCAGCATCCTACTATTGCCCAGAATGATACCGCAGTACAAGCAGAAAATGATTGACTTCAACAATTGTCTAAGTTTCTGGTGTCATTCTAAGGGGATCCAGTATCTGTCTGCTTGGGATGACATGACTGACAGACCTCGATTTTTTGCCAGAGATGGCCTGCATCTATCACCCCTAGGTTTCTGGATACTGGCTAAGGCTCTTGCCACCCCTATAGTGCCTTTCTTAGGAGCTGTGTAGGTGAGTAAATTTCCACCGTAACAGCTATAAATAAGTGCAATCTGAGGATCATGCTGCTCAGTGCCAGAAGTCTAAATCTCAAGATGCACTCGCTTAAAGCACTCCTCGAAATGGAGAAAATTCACATTTGTGCTATAACAGTGACCTGGTTTAAAGCAGCAGAAAGCAACCCTGTGCTACCAGGCTATAACTCATTCCACACCTTTTGGCCCCAGAACATGGACCAAAGCTCCAAAGGCAGTGGTGTCTCCATATTCATAAAGGATATGCACACTTCCAGACTAGTAGCCCAGCATAATGCATCAGAGATACTTCAAGTACAACTAACAGTGGGTAAGATGGCGATTCAGGTTGTAGTCTGCTCTAGGTCCCCAACCATGTCCCAAGACTCTCACTCCACATTCCTAAGCACCATGGAAACTATTAGGGTCCAACCCAACACTCTCATACTGTGTGACTTCAACTACCCCTCCATCAACTGGGAAAACTACTCATGCACCAATACACTTGCCCAACGCTTCCTGGAATTCATTAATTCCAATGCGCTGGACCAGCTCATTCTTACCTCCAATAGAGGAAGCAACATCCTTGACCTGGTTATTACTAACATGGGAAAGCGTTGCTCAACACCAATAGTCAATTCCTCCCTGTTGAGATCCAACCACAAACTAATTACCATGGAAATCCACATCTCACCACCAGCAAAGGTGACCACCATGAAAAACTTCTCCAAAGCTGACTTTGGGCTCCTAAAAACAGAGGTGGCTAACTTCACAGCTCCCATGCAAATGTAAAATAGGTACATGACTGCCAAATCATACACCAATGCACTATACGAACACATACATAAATTCATGGAACTAGCCATACCCAACAGAACCAAGACACTTCTCCAAAAAAAGGAAGCCAATCTGGTGGTCCCTTGCCATTAACAAACTCTACAACAGAGAGAAGAAACTGTTGCAGAAAAAGGTGAAATCCCAAGACTGGAAAAACTCCCTTAGTAGCCTCAACAAAAAGTTGAGATCCCTCACCAAAACCTCTAAAGCTAACTATGAAGGCAGAGTTGCGGCAGACACTAAAAACAACCACAAAGCCATCTACAGTTATATCAAGAATCTTCACAGCAATACCCATATTTGCTCTGAGTTACTGCACAATGGTACCTCCTATACTGATCCAACAGAAATTGCCAACACACTGGCCGACAGATTCAGTGCCAACTTTACCCCTCTCTCCTCCCCTAAAGGACCAATCACAATACCGGAAGAATGCCAGGCACCCACCATTACTGCAGCACAGGTTAAAGCTGCATTGTCCAAGGCCAAAAATACAGCATCCATGGGACCTGACAATATCCATGGCTGTGTTCTACATAAACTACAAAGTGAACTGGCACCACATCTGTGTGCCCTGTTCAATCATAGTCACACTTCATGGCTTTGTCCCTACAGAATGGTGCACTGCTAGAGACTACAGACCCTGGGAATTATTGCCCCATTAGTCTGACAAGTCTGATATGTAAGGCTATGGAGCACATCATCATGGACATAATTAACAAGGATATAGGGAGTCTCCAAACTCTGGATCCCACGCAATTTGGTTTTGTGAAGGGTAGAGCATGTCTGCTCAACCTGGTTGACTTCTTTGAGTCAGTCACCAGAGCTGTGGATGAGGGTAAGGCAGTTCATACAGCCTACCTTGATCTGGCCAAGGCCTTTGATACCATTCCCCACTCAGGAATTGTTGATAGACTCATGAAACTAGGCATCAACCCCTATATCATTAGGTGGTTGCAAATTGGCTCACAGATAGAGCCTACAGTGTGAAAGTAGCAGACTACAAGTCAGACTTCCAACCAGTCACAAGTGGAGTCCCACAGGGATCTGTCCTGGGTCCTCTCCTGTTTTACAGCTACTTCTCAGAAGTCCAAGCCAACATGGAGGGACTCTGGTGTCGAAACCATGGCCTTAAGCTTAATGCTAAAAAATGCGCCATCATTCCCTTTGGGAAAATCTCAGTTCCCACTAATTACCACATTGATGGTAGCCCACTGAATACTGAAGGATGGGGACAGGTTGACAGAAACCTCTCCTTCAACCACCACATTGCCACTGTGGTCAGAAAGTCCTTCTATATGGCACATCTCATTACCAAGGGTTTTGCATCCAGGAAGAAAGAGGTCATTATCTCTCTCTACTCTTCCATCGTTAGACCAATCATCGAGTATAATGCCCCATTTGGCATGTACCTCACTAAACACCTGCAACAGCTGGAAAGGCCACAAAAGTAACTCATGAAGAGGATCCTATGCCTTAAACACATGCCCTACATGGACAGACTCAAAATAACTCCAGCTTTTCTCTGTCTCATATCGTCTATTAAGGGGCAATTTCTGCTTGACTTACAAAGCCATGTCTGACCCAGCCCTGTTATCTGTTAGAAATGTTACACCTAAAGAAATCCCAATCCCTGCACTTCACACACTCCAGGGACCTCAACCTCATTACCACAATCAACAGAACATGCTGGAGGGACAGGTTCATAACCCAGAGACTGCCCATGCTCTGGAATAGACTTCCCACACATATCAAGCAGAGCACCTCACTGGCCCTTTTCAAGAGAAATCTTAATGAGTGGATGGTAAATAGAAAGTTCACTCCGGGGATCACTCCAGTAGCTCTACTTGATAGACGCACCGGGAACTAATGGTGGCATGATGCCAGGGCACTTCTATGGGCTAGGCTTGTAGAGGCTCCAGGGCCATTGGCCTAGTGCACACCTATGAACCTTTGAATGTCTGTAGCACTATTTTAAGATGCACATAGTGTGCAGCCTACTCATCAGCCATGTATGCAGACAGAGCCCCGGCCATGTCCATCTGGGTTTCCAGTGTGTTTCTGATTAGTCATTGTGATTGTGTACATGGAGACTGACATGGATGCTGTGTATGCAATCATATTGTGCATGACAGTCATCACGGAATCATTCCCAGGCCTCAGCCATTCCCATATACTAGTGAAATTCCTTGCTTGTATGCTGTAGTACTCTAACAATCTCTGTCTAACTGTCAGTGGCAGTAACATGGGCCTGAACAATGTCACATCACATCTGGTCCTGGGCAGTCAAGTCCTTGCATGTCTCTAGAGCTGAATGTAACATGTGTCTTCATCTGGCATATATATGTACAGGTGTGACAGTCGGTTATGATACCTCTGAAAGGGAAATGCCTTCATGAAGAGGTTCAGGCAGTGCAAAAGAATAAAGTAATAAACTGCATGGGTTCACATAATCATTGTGCTGAATGTTTGAGCCAATGTCTAAGGTGGTATCCACCTGCTTTGGTGTAGTGGGCCCTTCCAACACACTTTGCAACTGCATACCAATATCCACAGGCTGTGTGATAAGTATGGCAGTCATAGTATCATTGTCAACAGCCATCCTGCTTTCATCATTAGCCTGCTATGGTGAGGCACAGGATGAGTTAGGTTCTAGTGCTGCCCCTTTGAAGCAATTTTTGACCACGTGGCTAATTTGACCTGTGACAGGTTGAATCCTTTTTCTATACAGGTAGGATGAAAAAAATTACCATGCTTTGTCTGTAAATTGTCTGCTTCATCTAATGTTGATGGCATACCTGAAGATGCAACATGTAAGGATGATATGTGTACATGTCATGCCAAATACATTTTGCTATAATGTAGTAAAATAATGTGTACACTAACCTTTCACACTGCCCGACTGTGGCTATTTCAGGGTCCTGAAGCTACTGGTGCACACTCTCTACCTGTTTGACCCCCCCCCTTTTCCAAAAAAGGCATTTCCTATATGTCCTCAGAGCATTCATAACAATGTGAGTCTCCTCAGTACAGAAGTTGTCTGTCCTGTCTCTGGTTCCTTGCTATTGCATCAAGATGTAACCTGCTATCACAGATTGTGACAAAAGTGACAAAGTGTTGCCTGCCTTCTTTATGATACTTTCAAGAAATGTGGATCATGCATGCCATTGCATTACATAAATGCATATAAATGATGTGCATTTTTCATGACTATTTCTGATTTGCATTTTTCACTGTTCTTTTCCATACTGCCTGTATTTTCTGCTCCTCTGCTCTAATTGTAATACATATGCCTGCATGTGTTTGTTGTGAGGGTGTGGTAGTCATTAGGTTAAGTATTTTTGTCATATATTCCATTAATTAATTACAACCAGCTAGCTCTTGTTCTGCAGCTGTCATTTATCCATTGACAGAGACCATTGTCAGCAGTAGGCCACTTGATACATGTAGGTAACACTGAAGATGGCACCTTACACATTCTCAGCCATGTTATTTATTCTCCATCAAAATACTGTCATGTCTTACCAGTAAATTTAGGGTACTGTTCAATAGCACACACTAAATTACACTAATAATCATCTCTTATAGGTTCATAGGTTCATAGGCTGTTACGGGGATAATGACCACTAGGGCCCTTGCAAACCTAGCCATGCACCCCAAACCCATTTGGATCATGAGTATCATGGCTGCCTATACATGGAGGGGCATGTTAGTTGGGACGTAACTAAGGAATTTGTAAGAGGACATGTTAGGTAGGATAATAATTTTCTGATTGCTAGCCTCTCTCCATAAGGGACTTGGGGGCTAGACCAGTGTTAAATGTACAATTTCCCATCCATTGCTCAAGGTTTTATTTGAAAAGGATCAAGGATGAACTCTATTTTACATGGATAGGGAGTCTATTCCATAGCAAAGGGATCCTTTGGGACATATATCTGTCACTCTAAAGCCTTCTTTTTATATCAGAAGTGTAGTTCAGATCCCTGGATCTAGTGTTCCTGGTACTGTTTGTTTTGCAAATGTACAACAGATCCATCAGGGCTGGGTCTGAGGAAGCCCTATGAGTCAGGTAAAGATCCCCTCTCAGCAGCCTATGGGAGACTGAATACAGACAGAGATTCTTTAGGTGATCAGTGTAAGACAGGGAATCCATGATCTAAATTATCCTAGTTAGAAACCTTTGTTGCATGTGTCTAGTTAGGTACATGACAAAGGGGGCATTGTATTCAATGATAGGTCTAATAAGGGATGAGTAGAGTGATAATATAACTTTCTTAGACCTAGATGCCGTACATTTACCTATAAAGTGGATGACATACAAATATTTTCTTTCTATCTTTGCTATGTGTTGGTCAAAGGCCAGATTGTTGTCTACATATATTCCCAGATCCCTTACTATTGAGTCGACTCTAAAAGTGTGTTTTATCAATGGAGTAATTAACTTCAGTTGACAGTTTCCAAAGGGCATTATGGAAGTAATTAACTTCAGTTGACAGTTTCCCAAAGGACATTATAATGCATTTTTTTAGCATTGAGTTTTAGGCCATGGCTTTGGTACCAGTCATTTGTCTGTGTTAATCCCTCTTATAAGATGTTGGTGTCTTTCCAAAAATCTATAATAGTTCCCAATATGCAGTCATCTATGAACTTGGTGAGCCAGAGGCTTTGAACACTAGCCTAGACTTACAAAAAGTAAATGCCAAATACAAGGAGGCCCATAACAGAGCCCTGGCATACTCTGTTGGTGGTTGGTCTCTTAACAGAGATGGTCTCACAGATCCTGAATTATTGGGTCCTGCCTGTCAGCCGGCCAGCAATCCATTGAGTTATGTAGGGATTTATGACTAGCTCAGAGAGATTATCAACAATGCCTGAGTGAGGTATTGTATCAAATGCCTTGACCAGGTTAAGATACACAGTATGCACTGTTTTACCTCATCCTTGCCTTGGTGACCCTCTCAAAGAAGTCTACCAGGTTAAACAGGCATGACCTTCCCTTAACAAAGACAAACTGGGACAGGTACAGTTTCTGTAGGTTGCTGATGTCCTTGTTTATCATTTTCATGATAATTTGTTCCATGGCTTTGCAACCTAGGCTCATTAGACTTATGGGTCTGTAGTGTCCTGAGTCAGTTAATGGTCTGCCTTTGTGGAGGGGAATGACTGCTGAAAAGTAGCCTGTTTTGAGGTTGTAGTTGAAAAGTGCCTCAAGTGGTCCTGATAGATCAATTAGTTTCTTGTTTTATTATATAAGAGAGCACTTGTCTTTAAGGAGTTACTTTTCATGACTTTGGCCATAATTTTTTCTTATATTATATGCCCTGTTTAGGTGAGTTTTCTACCAGTGGGGAATTGTTTTTAGTGTTTGCTTTGGGTTTACTTCTGGTAGATATGGCAGCCTCTATGCAGCCATTCACATGTTTGTATGGGGACTCTGTGAATAATTTTGCATACGTAGTGGTGGTCCCAGGGTTGGGGAAGCCAGTTTGCTTTAGAATAGTTCCTAACTGTCACTGGATTAGCTGGGTTTTCCAGGTTGATTTTTACTTCAAAGAAGACAGCTTTGTGATCTGACCTCACTAATGAGGATGAGGCATGGAGGAGGGGTTGTAATGCTCTCTCATGTTGGTGATCACCAGATATGGAGCCCCAAAATAGGGACACATTTTAAATATTGCTCTAACAAACTTAGAAACTTGACAGAATAACAGGTTTTGCATTAGTATGAATTTTCTCAAGTATGAAGTCTGAAACTCAAATGTCTGTCGTTATTTTCTGACGTTAACCCTCAATGATTTGCCAGAAAACCACACTTTTATGACACTCAGACCAAAAAAAATGAGGTAAAAATCTGGACATTCTGCAAAAATCTGTACAGTTGAGAGGTATGCTTGGAAGTGCAAAGCCCAGCAAAGCCTAAAATGATGGACTGAGGCCAGTTTGCATAAGCTGGGTATGATTTAAGAAGTGGTTATATAAATGAGATTCAGTCTTGTTGAGCTCTATGAATTCCACTGTAGCTCACATGTATCCCCTCCTATAAGCAGGTTCTCATGCAAGTTCTCAAGAGATTTGCAGAGGCCCACATCTGCAGCCTGCAGTCTTCAAAATGAAAATGCTCAATACATTTCATGACTTTACATATATACTAATTCCAGACACTGCAGTGGTGGTGCTGCGGTAGCATTGTCGCCTCACAGTAAGACGTTGTCCTGTTCGATTCTGAGCTAGAGCGTCTTCTGTGTGGAGACATGTGTGAATGGGCGTACCTTCGTTGAAGGTTGTACATCAGAACTGGCAACTCGGCACGTAAAAATCTACTGCCAATCATTAGCGGACTGGTGTTCCGCTGTGACGACCCCTAACCGTGAAAAGCCGAAAGACACGACAACATATATACTAATTGCATCACAGAAAATGAACTTGGTTTCAACTTATTTTATCCTGCTTCAGATGTGAAAAGCTAGACTGAGAAGTTTTGAACCTAGTACTGTTTGTTCACAGTTTTCTGATTTAAATACAGGTGCAGTGTCACAGTTCACTAATTACCCTTATGCAGATTTTAACCACAGGGCTGTGAATACTACCCATAGATTTAAAACAAACAGATACCAACCAGTATGATAGGCTTACCATGCTCCAAAAAGACAAATTTATTCTATCGTAAATGTCTTATTTCAGAACAGAATAAAAAATAAGTATTGCCTGGCATTTATGTAATACATAAATGTATTTGATATTTGTACAAGATTTGTTCAATACAGGCAACAAAGTAAAATAAAACATGTTGTCTTTACTTTTCTGTATAACACTGGGGCCATAAGTGAATGCCCTGATGTTCCCAAAGAAAGAAGTATTTTGTAAGGAGGTCTTTAACAACTCATTAGAATACTCCTTTATACTTAATGCTAATCAGTTTTATAATTTGTTTTTAATTACTGGGTTAAGTACTTAGCATAATTGGGTAAACAATTTACCCTTTAATAACAAAAAAAGCCCTCTAATTTACACCTCTTCTCAGTGTACACAGTGGATATCTTAGTATCCGCTTGCGTTATCTCACTTAAATAGTCTGCTAACTTGAAAAGAATTCCACGACTATTACTTCCTCAAATGATATTTGAATTTGTGTAAGATGTTCTTGTTTTAAGCAGTATTCCTATAAACTTCTATACAACACGAATAGGGTCTCAAGAGAGTTATGCAGTTTCTTCCACAATATGATGATTATTTTTTGTTTTTGCAGCTTCCTCAGTTTGTTAGATCATATTTTTAACTGAACATTTTTTTACAGTTAAAAGGTGCAGTGATGAGGGCATTATTTGAACCAACTATATTAATTATTGTACTGTTAATTTAGAAAAATGTATTTTTATAAATATTATTTTCTAATGTTAAATTACAGTATTGATATATTGATGATTTTCATTTTTTATGTTCCAGGCAATCGAATGAGAATGTAATGATTTTTTTTCAATGGAGGCCAGTTATACTGGACTTCATTTCAACTAACCTCTAGAGACAAATAAGAGGTAACTCTGAGTAGAATGTGCTAGAAGGAAACAACTGATAACGCCATTAATATTATCTTGTATGCATTTAGTTTTCATCCACCTGATTTGATTTCAGCTGTACCAAATAAGCCAAGTTTTTGAGAGCTACAAGACATTACACAGGTTTCATTATTTGCTAGACGACAGCTAAAAACATTGTTAATTGCATAGATGTAAGTAGAAAAGGCATTACAGTAGTTAGCCATAGTGTGAGCAAGAAGACTGATATGAAGAGAAGCACTAGCGATCCTGCCTGGAAGTTCCAGAAAGTCGGACACACTAATGATAGTAGATAGTGTAACTGCATGAAAAGGGAATGTGTTTGAGCATCAACTGAGGGTATTCATATGCAGGAAGCATGCTGTTCCAGTCAAACATACTTAGACATGACAAATTTCACCCAGGTCATCACAGAAATAGATTTCTGCGAAACAACTTATTAATATGGTCAAGTTTTTTTTTTACTCAGTAAAATGAGTGTAGATCCAAATAAGGCAGAGGAAACGAAGTGCATAAAATGTTTATGTGTAATGCAAGATGTCTGAACAACAACTTCACACCACTTGAAGCTATAGTAACTATCAAGTATTATGATATCATTCTAATAACTGAAATTTGGTTTTCATCTGTTAATAGGCCTGTGGCTTTACCTGGGTTTACTTAGCACTATGTCACTAGAGGTAATAAAAAAGGGGAGGAGTGACAGTATATGTTTGCTGCAAGTACATTTCTGTAAGACTACTTTAAAGTAATGATGAAGAAATAATAGCACTGCAAATTAACAGGAAAAGGTTAGAAGGTAAGATAGCTTTGTTTTACAGACCACTTACTCGACCCAAGGTCAAAATGGACTAAATGTCAACTTTAACAAAGTATCTTATGAATGGTTTTTACATCATAGTTGGGGACCTGAATGCCTCCAAAGTGGAATGGGGGACTGTAGTGGTGAAGCAAGAAGCAACTTGTGAATTAATAGGAATTCGTATGGAGCAAAGGTGCAAGCAACTATAAAGAAGCTAACAGAAAAAGATAAAATCCTGAATGTAGAATGGGTAACAGATGACACTATAATACAAAGATGTGATATTCTTCCAGGACTGCAGAACTCAGATCATTACAGTATTAAATGGGTTACAGAAACTATGTATGCCACAAACTCAACATTAGTTAATAGTTTTAGAAAGGCATACTATAGGGACAATTATAAGCTAATTAATAGCCAATTAAAGAAATGGAACCAGACAGTCTTGTCATCACAAATTGGCAAGTCATGGGTTACCTCCACAAAGAGACCAGTCACAAGTGGAGTGCCACAAGATTCTGTGCTGGGACCTCTCCTGTTTGTCATCTTTTTTTTCTGAAGTAAAAGCTTGACAAGGTCTGCAGATGAATGCAAGCTAGGACCAGTTACTGAATCCACAAATGACTTAGCCATCTTGAAGGAAGGCGTCTCTCAATTAAATAACTGGTGCCAACATCTAGGACTGGATCTGAATATCCACAAATGCATTATTGTATCCCCCTAAGAGTTGACCCAGTTGTTTGGGATTTGGGAACTTATATGGACATCGACCTAACTTTTGATCAATGTGTGTCCATTGTTGTAAGAAAGTCCTTCTATATTGCACAGCTTATAAACAACAGGATTGTGTCTAGATCTAGAAATGTCATTGTCCCTCTTTACTCAGTCCTCATTAGGCCAGTCATTGAATATAATGTCCTTTGGCATGCATATGTCCAGACACATGGAACAACTGGAATGCTCACAGAGATACCTCACTAAAAGGATAAAGACCTAAACAACATGTCCTACATGGACCAACTCAAAGCCCTGTCACTATAATCAGTATCCTACAGACTGCTTAGAGTTGACCTGTGTCTGGCAAGCAAGGCATCCTCTGACCCATTACAGAAGGATTTACTGCACATCAGCAAGTCAAATGGCATCAGAAATAGTTGGTCTAAGGATCCAAATGTCTTCTGCAACATCAACAGAATGGTTGTGGGGACAGGAATATCTTGCAGAGGATACTGCTGATTTGGACTGGACTCCCTTGTCCACTTAAAACAAAGTTCATCCCTGTCCATATTCAAGCACAACTTAGATCTATGGATTTGAAATGGAATATTTGCCCCAGGACTGCCCCCTGTACTACTAACAGACAGAGGCAGTTCCTAAATGCTTTACCCCATGCTTGGGTCCTCTCAGATTATCTATGGCACAATCCAAGTTATTCTCATTTTGGGTAATATATAATTATTGACCATGGGATGGGTAAGGCCAGTCTATAACCAAATGGGTAGATTATTTTGAGCACAAAGAGGGAAAGTGTCTTGACTTAAAATAACACAAGGACAGCTAGCCTAGTACTAACCTATGAACCTATATATTTTATAATTTTATTAATGAATTAATAGTCAAATATTTTCCCAATGTCTCTCATAGGCATATAAGTTCTAATTGCATATGGTGGAAACAAATAAATTAATTAAATAAGAAGAGAAAAAAATATTTATGGAGGTTTATAAAAGGAGTATTTATGGAGGGTTTATAAAATGAGTCTGAGATAGCCGAACAGAAATAATTAAGTCAAATAATAAGTTTCATAAAATTGTTGAATACCTCAAGGCTGGATTATGAGGGCAAGCTAGCAGTATGCTGTAAATAATCAAAAGGCTCTATACAAACATTTGAGGATCTACATAACTAATTCCATACTGTTATTAGTATTGTAGTCAGCAATGTCCACATACCTGACTTTATTCTCCTAGCATATATGTTTGTTGATAAATTCTGTAGTATCACTGGCAATAAAGAACTGCCAACACAAGGTTGATATGTTAATAAGTCTGGAAAATTGTCCACAGATAACAGATATAGCTACAGAAGATGCTATCAAAACTACCATTGCTGTAGCTGACTCTGATGTACTGACCTCGTCCTTATAAATATAAGAAAACAAATAGATGAATGCTTGCAGTATCTGTTTCAGGAATTATTAAGGACAGGATTTGTTTCTGTGGGCTAGAAAGAAGCTTTAATTGTTCAAATCTACAAAGGGAGGCTCTCTGCTTCAGAGAATAATTACCATTCCATAAGCCTGTTTTGTATACTTTGAACGTGTTTTCAAGAGAATTATATGTGACTTAATGTCAGATGCCTTAATTTCTTGAGTGTGTGTGTGTGTGTGTGTGTATATAAATATATATATATATATATATATATATATATATATATATATATATATATATACCAGCATGGACTTACAAAAGAAAGATACTGCTTGACTAGCCTAATTAGATCTCATTAGTCAGATTGGGAGGCACTTGATTCAAGATTATTTGTTGATGTGGTGCACTTAGACCTGATTAAGGCCTTTGGTACCCATGAGGATATTCTGAAAATAATTAATAAAAGGAATATAGGTTCATAGGTTGGTACTAGGCTATCGGCCCTAGGGCCTATACAATCCTAGCCATAACAATTCCCTGGCTATTTCTTCCCACATATTTACTTCCCTGGACCCCTGTCTAGCAGGGTGACTGACATGATCCCTGAGGTGAATTTCCTTTCTCCCATCCAATCACCAAGGTTCCTTTTGAAGAGGGCCAAAGAGGTGCACTGCTTGACATGTATGGGCAGTCTTTTCCAGAGTCTGGGGAGTCTCTGGGTCAGGAACCTATCCCTCCTGCATGTTTTGTTTATTGTGATGACAAGGTATAGATCCCTGGAGTGTGCGGCTCTGAGGGACTGGGATTTCTTTAAGTGTAGCATGTCCAACAGCTCTGGGTTTGACATGGCCTTGTATGTTAAGCAGAGATCACCTCGGAGTAGACGATATGTGACAGAGTATAGCTGGAGTTTTTTAAGGTGGTCAGCATAGGGCATCTGCTTTAGGCCTGTGATTCTTTTAGTGAGGTATTTCTGCGGCCTTTCCAGTTGTTGCAGATGTCTTGAGAGGTACATACCAAATGGGGCATTGTATTATATAATGGGTCTAATGAGGGATGAGTACTTTGGGACAATGACCTCCTTTTTTCTGGATGAAAAGCCCTTAGTGATGAGGTGTGCCACATAGAAGGATTTCCTGACTGTTGTGGCAATGTGGCAATGTGGTTATTGAAGGTGAGACCACTGTCCACCTGTGTCCCTAAGTCTCTTATCACACTTTCAGTGTTTAGTGTACTGCCTCCTATGTGGTAATTCATGGGTACATGTTTTTTCCCCAAAGGGGATAACTATACATTTCTTGGCATTAAGCTTGAGCCCATGGCTCTGGCACCAAGCATCTGTTTCTGTAAGGCCCTTTTGTAGAATATCCACATCATTTGGGGATTCAATAATGGCTCCCAGTTTGCAGTCATCTGCAAACTTTTTTAGCCAGAGTCCCTTAGTGCTGGCCTGTACTTCAGAGAAGTAGATGCCAAACAAGAGAGGTCTCACGACTGAACCCTGAAGTACTCCACTTGTCACTTGTCTGGAGCTGGATTTGAAGTCAGCTACTTTTACAGTGTGGGTTCTGTCAGTAAGCCATTTGGCAACCCATCGAGTGACATAGGGATTAATGCCCAGCTTAGTAAGTTTATCTATGATTCCAGAGTGGGGGATGGTGTCAAAAGCCTTGGCGAGGTCCAGATAGGCTGTGTGGACTGCTGTAACCTCTTCCACAGATCTGGAGGTTGATTTGAAGAAGTCAATCAGGTTCAGGAGACAAGATCAGCCCTTCACGAACCCAAACTGGGTGGAGTCCAGTGTTTTAAGGTTGCCAATGTCTTTGTTTATAAGTTCCATGATAATACATTCCATGGCCTTGCAGATCAGGCTCATCAGACTGATGGGGCGGTAGTTCCCAGGATCCAAGGTGGATCCCCCCTTGTGGAGTGGGATAACTGTAGCTGTGTGCCACTCAGTGGGCATGAAGCCTGAGGTGAGGGTATGATTAAACATGACACTTAGGTGAGGTGCCAGTTCCTTTTGTAGTTCATGTAGTACACAGCCCGGGATGTCATCTGGTCCCATGGATGCTGTATTCTTAGCTTTGGAGAGTGTGTTTTTTTACCTGTGTGGCCGTTATTACCAGAATTTGGCAATCTTCTGGTATTGAGATGGGCTATTTAGGGGGTGAGAGGGGGGTGAAGTTGGCACTGAATCGATCTGCCAGGATATTGGCAATATCCTTGGGATCAGTATATTTAATGCCATTCTGTTGTAGCTTAGAGCAGATCTGAGCATTGCCGTTTAGATTGTTGACATAGTTATAGAATGCCTTGTGGTTGTCTTTGGAATCTTTGGCAATTTTATTTTCATAACTAGCTTTGGAGGATTTTATGAGGGATCTCAGTTTCTTACTGAGGCTGGTAAGGGAGTTTTTTACATCCTGGGATTTTCCTCTTTTCTGCAAAAGTTCCTTCCTTTTGTTGTAAAGTTTGTTTATGGCAGGGGACCATCAGATTGGTTTCCTTTTTTATGGAGGAGAGCATCTTGGTTCTATTTGGAATGCACGATTCATGAATGAGTTGATGTGCTTGTACAGTGCCTTAGTGTAGGACTATAAATGTCAACATAGGAAGATGAGTCAGAAACTGGTTGGAGAATACAAAATCTAAAGTTAAAATAAAAAGAATTTATATCTGAAGCTACAAACATAGAAATCGGGGTTCTACAGGGGTCTGTGCTTGACTCTATTTTATTTACCTTCTTCATATCTGATTTTCCACACTTAAATAATGTATAGATAAGCAAATTTGTAGACAACAAAAAGACTGGGTTCATAGTAATCTGTAAGATCAGTACACTATGTAGGGATTTCTGGATACTTTGGATAAATGATATAGGATGCAAAATATAGAGTTTAGTGCTAATTGTGATGCCCATGCACTGGCCCAGTAATCAAGAAGCATCAATCCTCATTATTAGCACCAGTGAGGGGCATCCATATTGGGAGGATAATAAGTACACACACAGTAAAGTACAATTTTCCTTAAGAGCAGACAGAGATCACAGTCAGTCTGTGGTTGGTTTCTCTCTCTCTCTCCAGATCCCCAATAAGACTCCCCACTGGCACAGCTATAGAGTTCAGATCTCAGCCGAGTATTCGAGCCAAAACCTGAAATACCCTCTCTGTCCAACCAGTGCTTCGTGTTCCTGCTCAAGTAGCTGACACAAACACACACACACACACACACACACACACACACACACACACACACACACACACACACACACACACACACACACACACACACACACACACACACACACACACTTGGAGATTTGATTTATATAAAAACATGTAGACACTCCTGGGGAATGCTGGCCCAGGTTCACTAGCTACGCCCCTTTCTGTTCAGTCTCTAAGGTAGTATCGACTGCCACCAATCACTACTTATCAGCTACTATAAAGGCCCTTATCAAAGGGTGCCCAATTCTACTATGCAATATTATTATTATCCAATTGGTAAGTGTAACTGAGACCTGAAAGCTATTTAGGAGTGGCTATACAGATTAACCAAATACATGCAAGCACACAAAGAGCTTAAATTATCTATACACAAAACAGCCACAGTTAAAAGGTTTAAATATATTTAATAATAAATAAAAAACACAAGACAATACTTATTAACTCAAAACAATGACATTACAGAGTTCAGAAATAACAGGAAATACTTTAAAACAACATTGCAGGACAGTTTAACATACATGTAGAAAACAGCTAGACTAATCTTGATATTTCTGTCTGTCTCTAAGAGAAATACTAAAATCTAATCCTATTTACAGAGCAGAGCAAAGTGCTGGTGAGTTGCTGTCAGCTTCCAAACAAAATACCAAATGCAATACTTTCTTTCTGAGATAGCCCTTAAATTGATATACGCATTACTGCTGAGTCGTTTCAGATTACATCATTCTTGTCACTTCTCTGATTTAGTTCCCAGACTAACAGAACTCAAAATGTAACATTTCTTTTTGATCTGCACCTGCCAGGAAGCCACAGCAATAAAAGACGCTTTACATGTGAAACCTAGTAATTATTTCTGTGTTAGGACAACAGAAAGAATTTCTAGCTGCAGACATCTTGTCCCTGAGCTTGAGATCACACACAGTCATAAAATCCTTTACTAATCAGCTTTCTTTCAGCAGGGTGCACTGTGATTACATTTTTGAAGCTCAGTACATAACACAGTTTTCTTACATTTGTCATACAAGCCTGTGGATCATATTAATATTTACAAGGACACATAATTATTTACAAAATTCTATCTAGCTAGGCTGGCAGCCTTCCCACTAATAAAATATGAAATGATGCATTTTGGGGATAAAAACAATTGCTGTTCTTATGCACCACTGTTAAAGTGAAACCCTAACCCCATGTGTAAAAATGGGAAAAAGGTGTTGTGGATGGATGGACGAATGAGTTATTAGGAAAAGTGGACAGCATAAAGGACTTGAGAATGATGTCTTTCAAAGAGCAGACATTTAAGACAAACTTACTTGTGTTTCTAAGAAACTGTCACTATGCTATTAGGGGCATACTGTGATCAATAACTACTTGGGATGAGCGTGTGCTGATAACCCTCTAAAATCAGTGGTAAAGCCTAAAATGTAATACTGTGCATCAGTTTGTTCATATAATACAAATCAAAGAAAAAGACTTGAAAGAATTCAAATGTTTTATATAAGGCAGATTATTAAACTGTAAAAAACAAAGTAACAGACAAAGGCAGGAGAACTAGTCTCTCTACACTATCAGCAACTAGTTAGTATGAGGTACTCTTAAACTGATATATAAATGTGTAAATAACAATAGGTTTGCAGATAATTTAGCTGTTGAAATTACAGAATGTAAATGAGAAACAAGGGAAAACAGTTATTTATTGAGGTTCCTAAATATTAACTAACCAACAAATGAGAACTTTCCACAGGAGGTCAGAACTGGGGTGCAATGCTTTACCTTTCCATATTAAAAGATTGGACAATTACGTGCCTTTAAGAGGGTTTTTGAACTGCTACCAGAGTAAAAGAGCTTATGATCCAACACTAATTGGTGACAAAGTCTTTGTACTTCTGTAGTAGACATTGAGTTTCATCACGGCAAACACTGACCATTTAAAATTAGTGCTTATGAGGTGAAAACTATGTTATCTTAACACATAATGTCAGGTCAAAGGAGGTAACCATTCTCATCATATATATGGATACTCAGCATGAATAGTAAGTTTTCTAAAAGGATAGGGACTCATGCGTGTAGATCTTGTAATCAGTGTAAATATATCAATAATGAAGATAGGTTCATTCATCCAGTAACTGGACGAGAGTATACTTTTAAGTTTTACGCAGATTGTAGATCCAGAGATTTAGTTTATTTAGCCCAATGCCAAATCTGCAAGTTTTTCTATGTGGGAAAAACAAACAAGACATTACGAGAACGCATTAGGGAACATATATATGCCATTAATAAAGAAAATACAAATAATGCCCTGGCACAACATGTCCTGGATAATGGCATGACACACAGTTTTAAATTTATGGTCTTGGAATTAACCAAGAAGAGTAGCAGACTAGGTGATATGAAGAACCATACTGAAGAGATAGAATGTAGATGGATAATGAGGCTACAAGCACATAAAGCGTATGGTTTAAATGATAAGGTCTCACTCAAGCCTTTCTTAGCAGCAAGACCTTATAAGCATTAAAGCTTGATATTGGATAGAACTCATTTTTAATAGTAATTAATAATATTTAAAGATGTTAGCGTTTATATGTATTTTTATAAGAGTGTATATATTTTTATGTGTATATGCATTTTTCATGAGGAATATGTAGATATACAACATGCATATATATTTATTTACATATATATTTATATATTTTTATATTTATAGTTATATTTATATATGTATATATTTCATACATGCATTTTTACACATGAATTTTTCATTAATATTTGTTTTTGATAAGGGATGTGTGAATTCTTTGATCCATAGAAATGTGTATATATATATATATATATATATATATATATATATATATATATACATTCAGCAACAAAACACAAAAGGAGCTCACCCACGCTGATGTTAACAAAAACTCCAGTTTTTACTTCAAGGGTTTAATATTCAAAACAAATGCTAGATCCAAAAGTAAGCGCTTTCACGTTCAAAAATGTTTCATCAGACTTCAATAGCAGCACATCATACTACACACCTTATATAGCAATGAACCAACTCATATCTTGTTAGTTAATCATCATAATTATGCAATTAAAATTTTAAGTTGCATATACACTGCTTTCAACAGATAAAACAAATATGCCTGCTAATTAAATAAAAATGAAAGCAAATACAATTCATTCATCACATCTATGGGGACTGTACCATGAAAAATATTATTTATCTGGTGACATGTGACTTATGTGACTCTTTCTATGTGGGCAAGACGACCAGGAAACTAAACTAAAGAGTCTCCAAACATTTAAGTGACATCAGGTTAGTTGATATGAAAAACTCTGTTACAAAACATATACAAGAACATGTAGGACATCACTTCGATTTTAAAGTACTTAAAGTAATGCAGACAGACGTCAGAGTAGGTGATAATATTAACATCAGTGAAATGAGGGAGATGTCATGGATTGGTATACTTTGGGCATATAAACAGCCTGGTCTTAACATGAATTATCCTTTTAAGCCAGCCCTAAAAGCAAGGAGACAGAGAAGGCATATTTGATTGAGTAATTATTTTAGTAAATGGAAGATGTTGGCTCTGATCTCCAATGTTGATTGGTCTGATTCTCATATATATTGTGGTTTGCCACTTGTTTTTAATATGTATCTGAAGAAGGATCATTTCGGAGATCTGAAAGCGCTTATCCTTGTTGCAGTTTATTAAAGAGTTAACCTGTGGATTTTAATTGACCTTTGGCATTGATGTCCATGCTGTTGATCCTGGCTGTAGTGGCTGTGCTGATTTTTATGTTTTTGCGTTATTTATTCTTCGACACAGCACAAAGTTTTGGTGGGAGCCTTCCTGTTTACTACCTTCTTTATATATATATATATATATATATATATATATATATATATACACACACACACACACACACACACACACACACACACACACACACACACACACACACACACATATATAAAATCCCTTTCAGACAATGGCACTCCATCATCACTTCTTTTCTGACTTCAACCCATCTCAAACTTAAGTTTTAGAGTATCTCTTGATCTATATCCATTATCGTATTTCTATTCAACCGAATATTCTATTAGGACAACTACTTTAATGTTATGAGAGCTTAATATGCACACTCATTCCTTTTTGTTTTTTTTTTTTAATATTTTTATTAAATAATATAAATGAATAATAAAGAATATCATAACAATGTATATATAGAAATTGCTTTGATACATAAAATTTATTAAACATACAAGAAATAACAAAAACAAAAAAAATCAGTTATTTACAAGGTGTCTTCTTATATAGGAAAATAACAATTCCAGTATTAAAGTTTATATTTATATGACTGGTTTAAAGTCCGTTTATTTAACAAATTCTTGAGTTTCATCCACAAATTTAGAGAGGATGTCATTCTAGAGGTTATTTCTTCAATTGATAAAATCATTCCTTTTTGTGACAACTTCCTGAAAAGGCTGCTCTGAATTTCAGATTCCTCCATTTACAGCTTGCATACTTATATTGCTTTCTTGCTTTTGTTCTGGTTTGTATTGCAGTGCTATTTTAACTTAAATAGTTATGTTGGAGATTTTTGTTTAGGGAAGAAGTTAAGATCATTGCTTCTTTCTGAAATGCCAAAGGGATTAAAGGGATTAACTACATCTGAAATGTGACAGGTACTCAGAATTAGCATTTCTATTCATGGTAGGGAAAATATGGCAAGTTACTTTGGGATAACTGCCAGCAAAGACAGTGTTTCTGGTTGTAGTTCACAATTTGCATAACACATTGTACCTTTTCTCATGTGTTATTTTCTTGGAGCCTTTGAAGGCCTTAAATTACGGCTGGAAACAAACATTATGTTTCTTTTTGTAAAGCCAAAGGGATTAACTGCTTCGGAATTGTGGAATTGCAGGAAAGACAGCTAAAAAGCATTTTACTTATGGTAAAGAAAATAGGTCAGCAATTGTAAAAAAGACTGTTCACTGAACATTTCTGACTTTTTGGTTTATATAAGTGGTGGCTGGTGACTTCAAATCAAAGGGGGCTGCAGGAGACAGCTGAATGGGTGGGGTCAATTGAAATGGGTGTGGTCCACTAAAAAGGGGAGGGGCTATGCTCAAAACCACAAAAACTGTAACTTTAATTAAATACTCTGCCCTGGGTGCCAAATCATCATTATGAGAGTCCAATCAAGACAAAATGAAGTGTAGAAGAAAAAACATGTTTCAATCCATTGGCTGCATGACAGCTTACTTAATATCTAGATGGAAACAAAAAGGTTGTGAGGCATGAAACAATAAATTACTTTTTAAATACATTACTGGAATGCTAGTCAAAATCAAGTATAAGAAAAACAAGCAGCATTCAACTCAAACGACTTCTCCTTGTACTCCAGTTCTAATTATAATTTATATTCAGCTTTATTAAAGTACCAAGTAACATGCTGAAAGTAGCAATCTCTGTGATATCCCCACTTGTAAAAATGTTTCTTATCCAAAAAAAACCTGCTGTCTGACAACAACTATTTACTTGTTACATGGGGAAAACATGATCAAAGTAAAAAATGAAAAGCAAACAGGAAACAAGCTCAACATATATTGCTTAAAGGATTACTGCACAGGATATGGACCACACATGATAGATTGTCATTCTGTTTAGTTTGCAGGTAAAGCCTGTAATGAGCTCTTAAAATAATGTAATCCTGTCCTTTATTACAAATACTGTCATACGCATTTCAATACCCAAGGCTTATATGTTATCTAGTTATGTGAGTATTCTCTGCATGGCAACAACAGAAAGGCTTTCAATGATGGCAATTCTTCAACAGTATTCTTATTAAAACTTACTTGCATCTTACAATCTCAGACAAGCTTACCAGATGGTCATTAAAGCACTGCTACTTAAACACAGAGCAACAGGCACTTTCTGAATAATAATAAGCATAAATCAACAGTATAAAAATATGACAGAAACCAGAACATTCCGCAAAATCAAGGACAGATGAAAAGCCATTGTAGTACTTGTGTCTACCTTGGATGGGGGGATAGTCTGCACATTTACACTGCATAACTGCTCCTTGCCTTGCTTGGACACATCCAGAGTCACTACATGGGGGAGTGAGGTGCAACAAGTATGCCACAATTTGAAATGTCTCTGGCTGACTGCGATGGCCCTGACACATTTGTCATACCTCTCAACCTCAGAGCAAGAAATCTGGACAAAGCCATACATAGAAGTGCGACAAAGACCCAAAAATAAGGACAATTTTTAAATATCGCTCTTATAAACATAGAAAGATAATAGAATAGTAGGTCTTGCATTAGTATGAATTTTCTGAAGAGTATGAAATCTGAAACTGAAATGTCTGTCATTATTTTCGAACTTCACTCTAATGATTTGTCACTAATTTGCCAAAAAAAACAGAATTTTATGAAAAATGGACCAAAATGTGATTCAAAAATATAAAATAGCCACACAATACAGCTGGGAACCTGTCAAAGAAGGGACACTTTTTAATATTAGTACTGCTAACTTGAGCAGCTGACAAAATAAAATAATCTACATGCATTTCTGAAATAAAAGTAATCTATAACTGATTATTACAGTTATTTATTAATTGTAAACCCTCCATGTTTTCTTCCAAAATTGCCATTTTGCGGAGGGATTATTAGGGAAAGAGCAACATTTTGAGCCAAAATTGGGGACAGTTGAGAGGTTTGGATATGCCTAATTCTATAAAGCAATTTATTTGCATGTACCTCTCAACCTGTTAATGCAGGAAATCTGGACAAGGCCAAATATATGGGGGGTACATATAAACAGTATTAAAAATTGCTCTTGTATAAACTGAGACAGTTGATCGAATAACAGGTCTTGCTTTAGCATGCATTTTTCTGAAGGTTATGAAGTCTGAAACTCAATGTCTGTCAATATTTAGTGACTTCACTCCTAAATGATTTTCCAGAAAACCACAAATTTTATGAGGAACAAACGAAAAATAAAAAGCAAAAATCTATTCATTCTGCAGAAATCTGGACAGTTGAGAGGTATAAGTTTGCTGCCCTTCCCCCCTCACAAAATCATGGTCAAATGGAGCCCGCCCCACCCCCCCCCACAGCCATTCCAATGAACCATTACTTGGCTATTTCACCCCATTTACCATAAACACTAATGTGCATACTGCTTTACTTCTGCAATGATTTGGACTTCATTTAAAAGTTTTATTTTGCATTTTACATTGCAAACACTAATAGATATCATATCTGCTAAACAAAGCAATGCAGTCTCACAATGAGAACAGACTTAGCATTAAAACTTCTCTGCCCCTTGAAAACTCACAATCACTGAAACAGTATTGAAACCCACAGTCAAAGAAAATACATTTTGCCAGTGGCAGATTAACTTTGGGTTTGGTCTGTTTTCAAATCACATGCTCCTTGCACACGAAAGATACACATGCTCTTTCATACACCTTCCTGATTGTATTAAATTATATTCCTTGTACAATACAGTACAGTTTTAGAGGGTGTTTTAAATTTATTGTTTTGAAATTTTTCCAGTAAACAATGAAACAAAATGCATGCACCAGTAATGACAAAACTGCCCAATTCAGAAGATTTCCATCATAAACGTCTACTCAAACTTCCACTCTGAAGAAGTAAAAGTCATCTAAATAATTCCACATTAAAGAGATCTGTAACTAATGAAGAGGTTGCTGCTAGCAAACAACTTTGTATTTCATTGTTTCATCTACAAATAAAGTGCCCGTTACCCTTGATGAATAAATTGCCTATCTTACACTAAAAAAATGATAAGCTAGCAATATTGCAATAGGGAATGGATGGCAAATTGATAACAGGTTCATAGTTACTAGGTATCTTTGCATCCACCCCTTTTGCAACACAGTACAGTATCAGCAATGCATCTATCTACTGTGGGAGTAGAACCCACAGCCTTCTGCATCAAAACCAAGTATACTACCTGTTGTGCTATTAACAATGCAAGCAGACTCAGCATAAGCAGCACTAATCTTTTGTTCCCCTGCAGCTCTCAGCTCCTTGTAAAATCTACTCACTCAGTTGTATCTCTGAACTTTGCAGCACAAAGAAATCTGGAAAAAGCCAAAGTTTATTGTGGGGGGAACAAAAGCCCAAAAACCAGGGACACATTTTAAACATTTTATTTATTTATTTTTATTTATTTATTTGCAGTTGGTTTACCAGGATAGTCCATTGGGCCAAGATGAACCCATTTTTAATGGAGTCCTGGGGAGAAAAGCTCCAAACAAGTTACAATAGGTTTTACATCATTTTTACAATATTTTACAAGAATTATACAATTAGAGCATACAATTTGTGGTAGCCAGACTAGTGTTAAATGTTACAGTTAGAGCAAACAATTTTTGGAAGAACAAACTGGTGGTACACATTACAGAAGATGCAGGCTACAAAAGGTAAACATGTCAATGTAGATAAGTAAGAAGCAATTGTATCATTTGTAAGTTTGACAGAGCAGACAATGTAATTTTTTTTTTTTTGAGCAGAGATAAGAAATGTCCTAGTGGAGGAGAATGAGAGATAGTCAGTATAGGCCATGAAGGATGTGAGCATAAGCATTCCCACTGGGAAAATAGATGAGAGTGAAGAGATTTTTTGAATGTAAGGTGGTTGAAGGTGGTACGAATGGCAGGGAGTAGAGAGTTCCAGAGTCATGCTAGGCTAAAGGATAGGAGATTTTTACCAGGGGGACGATTTGGTTTATGCAATTCGATTAGATTTTGGTTGTTAGATCTAAGTATTCTGCTGGGAAGGTAAAATTTAAATGCTGAGGATAGAGATGGACAGAGGTCAGGTTTGAAAATGAGCTTGTGAGCAAGAGTAAGTTGAGAATAGATGAGTTGGTTGGAAAGTTCAAGCCATTTTAATTTATGCAGTGAAGAGCAGCGGTGGGTAGAAGACTTATGACTGGTAGCGAATTTAGCAATTTTGTTGTAACAGGTGGAAAGTTGTGTTTTAAGGGAAGATTGGATGTTAGTTAGGAGTGGGGCTCCATAGAGAAGAGAGGGGATGAAGAATGAGGTAGAGAGAGTGATTTTAGTGGAGGGTGTAAGGTAGCGATTGTGCCAGTATAGCATGCCTAGTTTTTGATGTTTTTTTTTAATATTGTGTTGAATGTGAGAGTTGAATTTGAGATAGTTGTCGATTTGAACACCTAGTAACTTAGCATTGGACACCAATTCCAGGGATGTGTTATTGTGGCTGGTAATTGATAGAGAGTATTGATAGAGGTGTGTTTAGAGGGGGGGTAAATACCATTAGTTTGGTTTTAGAGGCATTGAGAGCAAGGTGGTTATCTTCCATCCATAGTTCAGTGATAGAGAAGGCATCTTGTGTAAGCTTTTGTAGCACTGGGAAGGATGTGGCAGAAGAAATGATCGTTGAATCATCAGCATATTGGATAATGCTGGAGAATGGGATAGAGTTGTGGAAATCGTTTATGAATATATTAAATAACAGAGGACCCAGTGTGGAGCCCTGGGGAACTCCATTTGGGGTATTTAGAAAAGAGGGTGTGGCTGTTTTCCACTTTACTGCTTGATATCTATTTGATAAGTAGCTAGAGAACCAGGACAGTGAGGAAGGAGATAAGTTGAGTTGAGAGAGTTTGGTTAGAAGAAGTTTGTGAGAGATGGTGTCAAAGGCCTTTGAAAGATCAAGTAAGAGGGTAGAGACAATATGACCAGAGTCCCGAGATTTATTTACAGTTTCTAGGAAGGAGAGGAGGGCTGAAATAGTGCTATGACCGGGTCAAAAGCCATGCTGAGTTGGAGTTAGTAGATTATTGTCTAAGAGGTAAGGTAGGAGCTGTAGATGGATGCACTTCTCTAGGAGTTTAGAGATAGGGGATAAGATAGCTATGGGGCAGAAGTTTGTAATATTGTTGTTATTGCCACCTTTATCTAGAAGTATGATGAAAGCCTTTTTCCAAATTTGGGGTACCATGCTTTCTTTGATAGAGCGGTTGATTAGTATACTGATGGGGTAGGCAATGGCTTCAGCAGCTATGCTAAGGAAATATGAAGGAATATTGTCAGGGGCATTGGAGCATGGTTTAAGTTTCTGTAGAAGTTTTTTTATTGTAGATGTTGGAATTGGTTTTAGTGACAGAGGTGTGGGAAGAGGGGGTGATGGAAAAGGAGAGGAAGTGCTAGTAGAGATGGAAGTGAAGGGAAGGGTGTTAGTTGAAGGGAGAGTGGGAGAAGAGGAGGATGGAGTGATACTGGAGAATGAAGATGTTAGTTTGGAGATGGAATCTATGAAAAAGGAGTTGTATTGTGTAGCTAAGTCATTGTCAGGAGCATTGGGGTCAGGGCTGGGGTTGAGTATTTTGCCAGGATTGATAAGGGTAGAAATTTCTTTCCAGAACTTCTGAGGATTTGTTTTATTACTGTTTTGGAGTTTGGAGAAATAGTTTTGTCGATCAGCAGTATAAGTATATGCTTGTATAATGTTGGAAAGTTGCTAGAATAAAATGCTGTGTTATCACCATACATTTCACTGCCAAGCCTTAAACCCAGGACCCTGTGCAAAACAGTTACAGCAACATACCACTATGCCAAATCAGCTGTTTTGTGAAAGAGGAAGACGGAAACTTAAATGGCTACCTTTTAGTGAATTCAGTTCTCACCATAGCACAGCTGTCAACCTCTTAGCACAAAACACCTGAACAAAGCCAATAATGGGTGAATACAGCCCCCAAACATTCAGTGAATTCAGTTCTCACCATAGCTCTCAACCTCTTAGCAAAAACATCCAGACAAAGTCAGTAATGGGGGAATTTTTGCAAATGGTGGTGGGTAGGGAATTCTGGCTCTTGCCACCTGGGCCCAAGGTACAGGGTTCAAGCCTTATTCTCTACCCACCACCATGTAGCACCTGGGGCATTATACACACACACACACACACACACACACACACACACACACACACACACACACACACACACACACACCTGGGAAAGGCTGGCACAGGTTTGCTAGCTATGCCCCCTTCTGCACAGACTATAGATTCACTGCCACTAGACATTCCACAATCAGTTACTCTAAGGCCCTTGACAAAGAGTGTCCAACTATATTGTGTATTATTAATACTAATACAAATGGTAGTAGTTCACCGAGATGGCTAGGTCTTCTGGAGTGGCCCGCCACAATAAAGGCTTCAAATATGTTTAATAATAAATAATTGAATAACATGAACATATTGAATATATATATATATTTACAGTAAACTACAGAGTTCAACTCACAGAAAATACTGAAAACAACATTGATTGACAGACTCATACGAATAAAGAAAAACAATCTCTAAACTAAGCTTCACTACATTCCTGACCGAATCTAGAATAATTTACTGTTCCCTAATAAATGACTTGAGCAAGGCAAGATGAAATACGTAAGCAGTCTTTGTTGTCAGGCTCCCAAACAGAATATTCTATTCTTTGAGATTATTCCCTGTAAAATATAATATCCAAGATGACTTGCAGAATGACCTCATCTGGTCACCTAACTTTAGGTTCCCCACAATATCTCCTTTTGAAGCTGAGACAGGAATTGAACATGGCTGCAGTACACATTCAAATATTTATGGCAATGTGTGGGTCCTCCCCTCTTTTCACTGAGCTATTGAACAAAGACTCTGTCTCAGATCCAGCATCACCAGTCCTACTCAGCACTGTGGGGTGCCTTTTAATGATTTAACAGTTCATTTAGATTTCCCTTATTTTTCTTAAAATAAGCCACCTGGTTAAACTTTGCTGTGCCAGAGTCCTCTGTTAAAACATATACATTTAATTCAGCTACCATAATACATGTACATTTTTCTTCATTTCAGCAGGGTGCATTGTTGATACATTTTAACACAATTAACACAAGCAAAGATCACAAATACATTTTCAGCACAAGCATCTGTACAGATCAGTTTGATATACAAATGACATATAATTATTTACAGAATTCCAGCTAGTTGTGCTGGCACAAGTCATACATCCATTGCCCTACTTCTCCTGGCATGGTTAGTAGTACCTCCTACCATCACACTTTCGCAATAGGAAAAACTAATATCAGCAATATATCATGGATTGAAAGCCAGTAATGTAACACTGCAAAGTAGCAGCTTTCAAATTAGCCTTTAATTTATGACTGCACTGTCTGAAGCAGATACATACATAACTAGATTCTTTAAGAAGCTTATGACAGTGCCATTCCTGCCTAGGATACAATCAGGTGCATCTGAAGTAGGCCCTAAAGGATTAAGACTAATTATGAAATGTTCCTTGTTCATTTTAGAGTGAAGTATCCAAGATGACCTTCCCTCCTGGATATACAATATTATATGGGAGAATTACTGACCATCCATACAAACACTGGAAAACCACAACTTCTAAAGGAAAGCATCTCATCACCATCTATGATACCTAAATAAATGACACCATTTTGATATTCAATCAGTAGTAAAGCACATATTGTTACAGACTGGGAGTTATTAAATGTAGGCCTAGACTGAGATGTGTAAACTGCCAGACCATTTGTATACGATGGGCTTCACTTCTCTCTCACAGAAGTACAAATACTGAATAGAAAGTTTTTCAAATCATAGTTTCTAATTTTTGACCTCTTCAAATTCAAAGGCAAAAAATATACACAAGATGAAATGTCAGAGGATAATGTGGTTTTGCTACATGCTAACCATCTCAAAACTAAACAGATGATTTGCTAGCTTTCCTCTTCTTGGAGAATGTTGATATCTCTGCCATTATTGAAACACGGTTAAAAAAATCTAAAATGTATATCACATAATCCAGGTAAAACCTCCATTCATTTCTGCAAGTTCAATAGGACAGTTGGTAATGCTGTAACCTTTGTAAAAGAAGGCTTGAAATCCAGAACAAAAAAAAAAAAACAACACAAGAAAGCAACTGTTCATGCAGTAATTAATATCAGGACAATGAATATAATATTATCAGAATCTGTAATATCCTACATGCCCGAAGACCATAATTGTTTCCTGAAAAAATCCAGGAAGCAAAAGTTCCAAAAATACAATCATGACAGGGATTTTGAATTTCCATACACAATCCTGGTAAGCTCATCGTTGTCTGATGAATCTGCCAAAATATTTATTTGTGTTAATCAAAATGACTGGTACACATAGTGCAAAATATAATAATGGATGGTAATATCAATATCCTAGATATCATGCTGACAAACCTAATATCTTTGTGCTCCCTAGCTATCATTATACCCTCTGTAATTAACATGCACCACGGTATTATCATCTTACCCCAAGAGTAACATCAAATCCCTCATGAATACGATCCCTAGTAGACTTTACCAATGGAAATTATGATGCAGTAGATGACAGATTTATGAAAACAGAGTGGGATGCTGTTATCCTCCATAACCCAAGTAAGTCTGCTTGGGGTGCTATCACTGTTTCCTGTCTTTCGCTGGTTATTGTTTATTAACATATGATACTCAGACTTCTACCCTGTCATTTTTCTGTTGTAATTAAAAATTCCTTATTGTTGCTGTCATACTTTTAAACAAAGCTGAGTAAATAGCTCTGCAGGTCTGGAAGATTTGTTAAGAAAAGTAAATAGCTTTGTATGACCAGGTTACTTTTTGAAAACTAAGGAATATATGTTTATCTGCTGTATATATTATTCACTTTGTGACTTCACCATTGTTTTAATTACCCATATATTTGTGTCATTCCAGAATGCAGGATTTAATAATATTATATATGAGATAGCTGGCATTGACAGGTAGCAAATGAGCATTGCTTCCTTGAGCTTCAGCCCATACTAGCCATACCCAAATAATGTTCAGATTAAATATCTACAAAGCAGGGTTATCAACAGCGAATTCATGGGATGTCACACAATTCATTCTGAGCTTAGTGCATTATAGGGCTAGCTTCCTGACATTATTATAGATTAACTACAGCTATTAGATTAACACAACATTCACACACACACACACACATTGATATATATATATATATATATATATATATATATATATATATATATATATATACGCACACACATATATACAAGCATAGAAATACCATATTCTTAAAAATGAGCGAGTTATAATCTAATATCTTATGTCAGCTTAAGTAAGTAGTCTCTCTCTCTTGCTCTCTCTTTGAAAGACATATGCTGAATATTATAATCCATCAGTTCAGTGTAATTATTTTTGTATACATTAATACTCCACTAGCCAGAAGTGTTTGAAATTAAATAACAGAATTGTTTTCTAAAGGAACTCAGGCAAAGCTGTCAGAAAATTAAATACACAGACAGATAAGTAATTGTACAAAGAAAAACAAAGGCCTTTGTACCTATACAAGGCACTTAGAAAATATTATTATCTAGCTAGTCCATTATGACATTCAAGGTAACTGTAATCTATCTCTGACTTTTCCAAACATTAAACAAGTGCAACTGCTTACATCCATCAATCATAAACATGACCTCACTTGTCTTGTTTCCATCTTGCATCTTAGATTCCTGATTTTCTGAAAATAAAAAGTTAAAAGACACAAGCAAAACAAATGTAAATATGATGTATGCAGTAAATACTACTAAAAAGATTGAAAAACGGTGTTGTTCAACAAAACGTCTTCTTTATAACGTTAATGACCAATGCATTCTCAATCTTTGCATCAATATTATAACAGACTATAATGCAAAGAAATGCTGAATTGTATTTTTCTTAGTTTTCCTAAACTGTTTTTCATATTTTATAAACTATACAAGTAGACATGCAGTTTCAGACCACTTTTGTTTACTTGTATTTGAACTTTCACATGCTATCAAAAAAATCCTTTCTGAGTGGTTGCTTAATGCAACATTCATAGAAATATTAAAAACTATGCCTACCATAATTAACAATATAAATAATATTCAATATCTCTCAAACTGTACAACTTGTAATGAAAGTACCAGTACCAGTTTTCTTTGACATCATGTAAAGTTACAATCATTTGTAATTCACTTTTTTTATTTTCATAATTAATCACAAACAATGAATAATATCTCCAGTCCAGTGCATTTCACGGGGACATGGACAATGTAGTTTCCTGTCTCTTGTATGAAATTTCATACGGTGCCATCAATAACATGTAACCTTTACATATTTTGCATATTTTTTCATAACTATAGCTATACATTATTTCTCAAAAACAATATAATTAGATGTATTGCCGTCTGCCTTAATACATTCCCTGGGGGTCAGAAAGGCTTACCTAGATGCAGAAGATCGATCTCAGAAGGCTTCCTAATCATGGTACGCCCTTCTGATTCTAAGAATGGTCTCCTGCTATAGTTTTCCCCTCATGGGGACCTTAGCACAGATAGTCCGAGATCTTGCAGATGAAACTGCATGCTGATGCAGCAGTCTGGTAGTGAACACAATCACTCAGCAAAAATATTTGCAAAGCTTGCTTTACTCGGCTAAATGATTCAGAGAACTGCTTAGCAGAGTAAACTTTAACTGTGATTAAGAGGTCTGCAAACTGGGGAGGGTTAGAAAGGTCATGGAGAAAGAAGGATTAAGCAGATGAAAGCCAACTCTTTTCAAGGGAGTGTAAGGGGCTCATCATGTGGCTAAGATCACAGGGCGGTCCCTGGCAAAGATGGAGGTCTGGCGAATGGCTTGAGAGACAGATGCTGAGTCAAAGCGATGCCTTGTACCTTTTTTTTGTGGAAGTATATCCAAGCATCGTCTGTTTAGAGTACTGCATTCAAGATGTTGGCCACTTCCCTGTGGGAGTAATGAGATATCATGAACTGTCCACCATCCCATAGTCATCATATCCTTAGTTATTCATGTAAGAAACAAACTGAAGCATATCAGTACCTGTGCCCCTTTAAGAAATGAAACACTGAAATGAAATGTTTATGTGCCACAGTATCAATACAGCATATGTTCTTCTCAAACAAATGTTCTGCATAGAGTGTGTAAACTACTTCTCTCAAACAGCTTAAGATAGTCATATGACTTGAGGCCTTAGTACCGATACAGTATAACTACTGAAGCCTGCACATCTGAAACTGGAAAATCCTACGTTGGGAGCAGCTTTTCATAACAAAATCACAGCTTCTTTTTCTGCTGATGTAAATTAAAAATGCCATCTTCATTATTGCCTTAATATTCAAAAATCCCTTTTATATTCCACACTAATATAGAATGATTTAACAACAGCACATTAGACTACCGCGGTGGTGCAGCGGTAGCATTTTTGCCTCACAGCAAGAGGTTCTCCTGTTTGTTTCTTGGCTGGAGTGTGGGGAGTGCCTTCTGTGTGGAGTCTGCATGTCCTCCCCGCGGTTGGGTGGGCATTCGAAAGACATGTGTAAATGGGCATGCCTTCGTTGAAGGTTGAACATAGAGCTGGCACCTTGACATTCATGAAAAATCTACTGCTATTCATTAGCAGACCGGAGTTCTGCTTGTGGCGACCCCTAACCGGGAAATGCCAAAAGACAACAACAACATTAAGAGAACATCTGTTTATTCAACATTTAGCCAGTGATGTATTGATAGTTTCCATATAGCCTGAAAGTGGGGAGGCAACTTTTTATGGTCTTACTACAATCTGTAAAGAGCAAGATACATAACTGTGCAGAATTCAAACTTATTTTAGATAAATATACACATATTTAAAAATTCTATAAGACTACAGACTTGCATATTGAACAGCCTTTGTACAAGCCATAAAAATAAGATATATGACCACTGAAAGACAGTGACTTCACTGCAAGATGGGGCTACAGGAAGCAAATGAATGTAGCAGTGGGAAGTGTCTAACTGGAATCGAGCTTACTTGAAAGTACTTAATGGGCATCATTAATACATGCAACACTAGTCCATATAGTGCTACAATTAACCTCACTTTTCTTTGCCACATATTTCAAAATATATTTTCCTTACATCAGAGTTTCAAAAATGTGCTTATTTTGGTTATATTTTCTTAATTATTTTCATATTGATTTTGGTGTTTGGTTTCTATCAAAATATCAGTGAGTATAGACTAAACAACCTAAACTGTTAGGCAATTCAGGAAGGCTTCCTTTTAAAGTCAGACAGAAGCTGAAATTACGTAAGGCTGCCATATTGGTGTCTCAGCGGGAGTACAGGTGGAATATAGGATAATATCACTATGGATGGAAAAAAAATTGAAAGCTGCTAAGGAGTGATGCCAAACTAGTCTTTTGAAGGTATCTTCATCTTTCTGAGAGAGGAATGTGAGTAGTCTGTCGAAGCCAAACTCCTCATTGTGGTTATATCAGTAGTGGATTCTTTAAAGGTGGAACAAAGGGATGCAAGAGTGACTGAGTCAGATGAGGAAGTTCAAGTGAAATGGTCAAAGGTGACAAAATAGGTAGCAGAAATAAGGAATAAAATATTTTACTAGTCACAGAGAATAGATGATAAGATTATATAGAAACAGTTGGATAAAACTTAGCTACCATTTGCTGTTGTGATTCAGAGTATAGGCTGAGTTTTGAGGGATAGAAAATGGGTTCCAAGATACCAGGAGGTCTTTAGATTTTTCAAGAGGAATTTCTACAAATAGCAAATAAAGCAATTCGTTGAATTGATAAACATAAACAGAAAGCACAATGTGACCAATCTGAACTGAGTCAAATCATTTCTTTTTTTATGAAGTGGTCATAAAAAATTTAAAGGGCAAATAATTTCTGAAATAAAATAAATATTTCTAACCTCCAGTCCTCTAGCATATAGTAACTCTGTGTTCCCCATCACTGACTCATTCACATAACTAATATTAAATAGTGAACTGTAAAAGAGCTAAAGATCCCTAAAGTACCACAATTGCTAAGAAAAAATGGAAGCTTTACTTTTGTGTCCATATTTACATGACTTTGCACATTGTTTGCCCTAAACAACTACAGAATGCACCACCTTAGTCACACGTTTGAGTGCTACAGAGCACTGGCACTGTGGGTTATTTGCCACGATACATTATTACATCCAGGTCACTCACATACTCCTGCAGCATCCTGGGAAAGAGCATGGTACTTTCTAAGCAGGCGTGTGCATTTCTGTTAAATAAGTGAATTCTCAAATCAATGCAACATGGATGAATTTTTGAAGTTGATTAAAAAGGTGTCACAGTAGCGAAAGATGCACAGTAGGTAATCGTGATTTATGTTAAAAATGAACATGTAAGACTTGTGCAAGAAAATTATATGATATTTCTGTGGAAAAAAGAATGAGTTTTATAAGTATACATCTTTCTTGAAAGATTTTTGAAAACAGAGACGAAGAAAAAAATGCTAATGACTAAAACAAAATACTTTTTAAGGATATAATAGAAGGAGCTGGCTAAGAAACTCTATACTAATAAATAATTGGAAACACGGATATTACAACAAGAAACTGAAAAGTTTAAACATTATGGAGTAAAGGATGAAACAGTGGCAACTACTCAAGGAAAATGATAATTGATATAGGGCAGTTATTCGAACCAGGTATTTAAAGAGAAAATCATGCTGGGATTAGCAATCTTCAGACCATATAAAGAATGAAAATAAAATGAGAATCAAAATATCTACTTAAAATAAGGGGTAGAAGATGTGACAGTGGATCTGGATAAAAAGAAAGGACAATCTAAATTTAAAAAGAAAACATGGAAAAATGAAAAAGTTTTTGAATCCAAGTACAGTCATTTTGAAAGAAATAGATTTTGTTTTTTTGCTGACTGAAGATACTTTTTTTCCATGCTGTTTCTGATTCCCCATGCATGTTACCTCTATGACCTTTTGCCATGATCCTTCCCATTTGTTCCCCCTAAAGTGTGTAAGGTGATCACATAATAGTCATCATCCAAGCAGCCATGAATAGATATTTTCTTATTTGCCCTAACCCATATCCAAGTGCTTAATTTGCATGGCCACCAAAGCAAAGACCTGCTATTTATTCCTGGAGTATGAGTGGTTCTAGAAACACTTGGTGAATAGTACAGAATATGGAACAGCCTGCCTGACAGATTCAATCAAAGATTCACACCCATGTACTGAATGCTTTAGCAACCATCCTCTATCAGGTATCAGCACTGCAACGGATTGGACTGCCTTCCACCCCATGTCCCTAGGATAAGTAAGCTGATATTCTCACCATTCCCTGTGAGATTCTCTAGTGCCTGGATTACATTACAGAGCTGTCTGCTGAAAGATTTTATTACCTGACACTGGTCCCAGGTTGCACCTGAAAAGGGACTGTGTGTCCATGTTCCCAGGTTGCACCTGTAAAGGGACTGTGTGTGTCCATGTTCCCAGGTTGCACCTGAAAACGGACTGTGTCCAGTTGGCCTACCTGGTTAACAAATGGATACTATCATCATCATCATTATTATTACTATTATTATTACTATTATTATTATCATCATCATCATCATTATTACTATTATTATTACTATTATTATTATCATCATCATTATTACTATTATCATCATCATCATCATCATTATTACTATTATTATTACTATTATTACTATTATTATTATCATCATTATTATTACTATTATTATTATTATTATTATCATCATCATTATTACTATTATCATCATCATCATTATTACTATTATTATTACTATTATTATTACTATTATTACTATTATTATTATTATCATCATTATTATTACTATTATTATTACTATTATTATTATCATCATCATTATTACTATTATTATCATCATCATCATCATTATTACTATTATTACCATTATTATCATCTTTATTATTACTATTATTATTACTATTATTATTATTATCATCATTATTATTCTAATTTGGGACATGAGGCTTGCAGATGCCAAGTACAAAGATATAGAAAGAAAACAGGGAGAGATTATGTGGGTATGGAAAATGGAGCAGGAGATATGTTCTTGTGTTTACAGTAGGCGGGATTAGGAAAACAGAAATAAAGGAAGCAAGGAAAAGCTTTAGTAATAGTTGTAGCACAATGGAAAGGACTGTGATAAAGCAAATTAGTATATATGAATCTTAAAGGAAAAAGAGTACATTAATTGAAATATGTTTCATAACTATAAATGCTGTTTGTGGATGAGGAATTTCAGTTGTAAAATTGCAGCAAAAAAAAAACAAGATTGTTTATAAAAAAGATGATTCTGTGAATCCATTAAAGAAAAGTTAACTACAAAATGCAAATTACGTTTTATCTGAAGGATGGGTCTAAGGAAAGGGCTGTAAGGCTAATTACTTGTCTGATCACAGGCAAAGGCAGGATATGAAAATAGAAAAGAAGGGTCATAAAGTACATGGAAATGAAAATATGAAGTCAATAACAGATCAATGTTAACAAAAAAATGTAAACATTTATATATGAAATATGAAAACTCCATGTGTTTTGAATATATATGAAACTCAGATTTAATTACAAAAAGGCTATTTAACAATATGCAAGAAATGCATAGGCCATGTCAGAGCTGGAGAGGCTTGGTGATCATCATGTACGGGGAAAAAAAATCACACTGAAAACATAATACAGAAAATAAAAATTGAAATTTAGTGGACTCAACAGCTGCCTTGGGCAAACAAAATTAATTATGAAAATATTAAAAGATGTATTGCCAGATGTTTTGTCAGAGAACAAAAGAACACTTATTTATGACATAAAGGTAATTTATATCTAGGATTCATGAAAGGCACTAATGAATTTTTTATGCAATTAATTTGTTTTTGTTTTGGTTTTTATTTATATTGCATAATAAGTTGGCTTTTGTTAGTAGCAGCCATGGATTTTTGTAAAAAAAAATAATGAAACAGTTAAGTTGACAATGTACAATGTCATCTTCAACATAATTGTAGAAAAACAGCATTTTTGCAGGGGGCAACTCCTCTGCACCCCTAATTGCCTGCATTTCAAAATATGCTAACTCTGTGAGTTTGTGCAAATTTGGCAGTAAGAAAAAAAGATCTACACCCTGCAGTGCCAATGTTTCACAGATTTAACCTCAGTGTTTGCCCAACTACAGGAGTTAGTTAAAAAAGATGGACTATTCTGTCTTGTTTAAAGTCCATGTGAGATACATCCTGTATCCCAGTCTATGTAATTTAGAATAATGAGATGTTACTGGGTTCATGATATGCATAAAGAGAATAATTCATGGAAATTATCAAAAGGCAAACATCAGTTCTGCAAATATGTTATAGTTACATTATTTTTAATAAAAAATACAACTACTCTTCATTAAACAAGTGATGATGGGTCTTTAGTTTCATTTGAACTATCACCAACTTAGGCAGGTGCGATCTCTGTTAAATGACTCATCAGAAGTATAGGAAGCTAGGAGTGTAGCACCCCTTCATACTGTACTAAACTGTGAACACTGGCATATTAACCCATATATCTGGTGTGGTGATATAATCTACAGTTCTTCTAGTCTGACAACAAAGATAGGAGGCATCTCCAACTAGAAATAATGTCTCATGATGTTGGGAAATGAGCATAAAGTGTTATGAGTGGTAGTATTTTATATATTGCCCTTTTAGATGTTTGTATAGTGTGATGTTATCCTTAAAAGAACAAAATAAAAGAGTAAGTACAGGTACAACAATGGGGCAATGTGAAGAGATCCATCTGCAGGAACATGTAGGGATAATGCTCCAGGATTTAGGTCTGAGTTGTACACAAACATCTTTTCTATGCTGCCAAACCATGCCCTCTGTCTCCCATAATGCATAGCCCAAGGAAAACAATCCCATTCTGGACTTAGCAAAATATGCAGGAGGAGAAATAAAGCAAGGAGAGGGAAGGCAAAATATTTCCTGCAGCCAGAAATCCTGTCATAAATCCATTTTTTTGATGAGCACCTGTAACATTTATGTCTGAATCTGAAGAGCTCTAGTTATAAGAGTAATTAGGAGAGAGTCCCCAACTCAGTCTTCCATTGCAACTGATTGCAACTGTACTAAAGGAACATTCCCAAGGTTACCATGACCACAAAAAAGGCATACACCTAGATATCCCATTCAACTTGTAACATTTGGTGTAAGTGTTCAGGTCAGCCAAGCAACAGCTTTCTGGATATCATTATTGAAGAAAGCTGTGTATGTAGAGGCACTTCAAGTGAACTGCTGTTTAGGATATCCTTGAAGAAGTTTTTCATAATAATAGACAGTACAGTTGGGCAGATATTGTTTAATACATTTTTTCACCTTTTGCCAAAGGAAACAAATGTGATCATCTTTCCTTGTGACTTTAGATCTATCCACATAGTTCCTGAGATAAGTTCTGTATGCAGTGAGACACATACCCACTTTGATTGTTGTAATGGGAGAAAAAAATGAGCAAATTAATTGAATTGTTTCAATTTGTCTGTGTAGCTATTTAAGGCATGAAAGAAGGGCTGGTATGCAGAGAAACCCTTTTTTGTGAAAGACAAAGTATGTGGGGATCATGGGTAATGGTTGTAGCTGAGATCTTTACCTGGCTAAGGCACCTTCCACTAGAAATAACATTGCCTAAGCCGAAAACATTAGCTCTGTTGATGTAACAGGCTCTAGGTGTGTGTGTGTGGGAGGGTGAGGTTGAGCTATTCTAGTATATAGTAAATAATCCAACATGGAAACTAATCTCCATCTAGTGATTAAGGAAGGCACACACTGAGTAGAAAGACATTCCAACTCTTAGTGGTTGCTAAGGGTTTGGAGTTTTGACCAACAGAGAATTTAGAAGTAGGAACTGAATAGATTTTGATGGTAGAAGGGTAAAGACAGCATCAAAGACCTCTGATACAATCTTCATCTGTAGTCCTAGGCTTGATTTCTTTTGCCTCTGTTTGCCTGCTGTGTGTCTTAGCAAGTCACTTAACCAGACAGTGTTCTTGGATTACCACTGTAATGAGACACATGAGTTTATCAAGTTTTCCAGATTAATAGATGTAGAGGATTATTACTGGGTCTCTAATTATAACCAGCTTATTATGTGATTGAGACATATATGCCAAGAAATTTACATCAAGATCAAAGCATCCATATTATGCGGCAAGAATGTTGCATTGGGGATTGTGCAAACATAATAATGAAGTAGCTGAATGGCACTGGAAACATGAGTCACACAGCATCATAGAAAATGATGAAATTTATATCACATGGAATCATCTATTACCAAAAGTTCATAAAATAGATGCAAGAAAACCAGATATAGTAGTCCATGAAAAGAAGACAAAAGTAGCATTGATCATTGAAATCGTTACACCCAGTGACTACAGTGTCTTACATACAGAGAGACAGAAAGTCATAAAATACCAGGATTTGCAGGCAGAAACAAGGGCAATGTGGAAGAAGGATATCCAGACAGTTCTAGTAGTAGTAGTAGTAGAAGCAATGGATCTTATAAAAAATAATTTGCAATCGTACTTAGATATGTTACCAATACGTATAACTATGTACGAATTGCAGAAGGTGTCATTACTGGGCACATTGCGGGTACTGCAAAGAGCACTTCTGGTTAACATCAAAGACTGAAACAATACTAATTTCATGAACTTTAATCATACTTTGACTTAGGAATGGGGTCTATTCCCATCATGGTATTAGAAACCCAAAACAGTTGGTTGGAAAAATTGAAAAAAGAAGACATAATTAAAGGTTATGATCAGCGACTCGGATCATAAAACTGTCTTGTGCATGGAGCTTTCTCTGCTTAGTGTACTACCAGTCACAGAAAGAAAGAAAGAAAAAGCGAAAGTATATTAGCGTGAGGTGTTTTACCAGCGTTAAAAGTCATTAAAACACAACTCTGTCAAAAAGACAGCAGCACACCTTTCAACTTCTTTGCTTAAGAATTCTGCAGAAATACAAAAATAATGGGGGAATAAACAGTCAAAATCAGGAACATTGTAAAAATCAAAAAAATCAAGGATAGTATTTTAAATGAATATTAAGTATAACATTTTGTTTCTGGCTAGAACACTTCATTCTAATTAGCAGAAAACAGTTTTTGCATCAAATGCATTTTTAGAGGCAATAAGAAGTATGAAACTCCACTTTCTCACATTATGGACAGACTGTAATCTTTAGTGACATACCAGAAAATAAAAAAAATTATGATGAACAAGGCAAACTAATCAGGAAAAATCAGAGATGTTCTTCAGAATCAGGGAGAGGTGAGATGTACAGATGGCAGAAATGAAGTGCTCTTCTAGCAGTAGACAAGACACCTTTCAAAAGCTGGCAAAAACAGAAAACTGCAAACTGTAGACAACAGAAAAAATTACCAGGATCCAAACACTAACCCAGTAGTTTAATAACATTTTTCTGTTGTCTACACCTTTCAAAAGCTGTTAGACACTTTGTTCTGCCATACTTTCTGTTTGTGTGTCAGGGTATAGTTCTAACAGCTTTAAAAGTTGTTTTATCTTCTGTCACTGTTCTTTGTCAGCTAGCACTGCTTTTAAAAGCTGTTTTGTCTTTTGACACCATTCTTTGCCATTGTTCGCTTTCAATCCCTAGCACAAAACCTGATCTTAACAGCTCTTAGGGTGTCCTTAATAAGTTTTTGTCGATCAACCTTAAGTACTCCAGGGAGTAGTGTAAAAAGTGTATCTTTTTCACAGTTTTGGAGCACAAATGGCTCTCCATGTACTACAAATAACAAAATAAATAAACACCACAAAAAACACATAGGACTATATATATATATATATATATATATATAGAGAGAGAGAGAGAGAGAGAGAGAGAAACTGTGAAAAAACAAGTTATGCAGCCATATCCAGATCCAAACTACTCAGTTCATTTTCTGAAGTATAAAAATGCATGCAGATTTGGCAGTTACATTAGGATAAATCTGATGCCCTTCTTTACATGGCATTATACATATAAACCTGTAATCACAGCTCAATAGCAGAGTATGATACATTAAAAAGAAAAGAAATGCATGCATCCACTTGCATTCATTCAGTAATCTGCAGAAGGCATTTATTGCTCAAATTATCAGTAATGACATTCTCACTACTAATTTCAAATGCAGTCATTTTCTTTGTTCTATTGTGCATACATTCCAATAACAAGAGCGCAATGTGTGGAGATTGGGAATGATGAGTTAACCTACAATGAATTCCGCCATCATGTTAGGTACTATTCTTTTACAGTTATATAGAAGGTTATGATTGGTTCTCTGATTGTTGCCATGTTATTAAGTGTTCAAGACATGGATAACAAGAAATTCACCTCAAGAACGAAGCTCAAGAGGTGAATCTTAGCATCCATACTTACAACACATAATAATACGTTATGATCAGTGAGACCGGATCATAGTGCTTTGTAGTGCATGGAATTTTATCTAATCCATTTACTATCGGTTACAAAAGAAAAAAAGTGATATGTTTTACTTGCTTTGAAAGCCAATAAAGCACTTGGCAACTACTATCACATAGCAAGTAAGGAAAAATTCTGGGACAGTTTTTAAATCTCTAATTTAAATAAGTTACATACAGGCTAATATCTGTAAACTTTAATGGACATAGCAGGTAAGATATCCAAGGACTGAAGCAACATACCTTCCCTTATAGCTGACCATTATAGTGCTTGGGGGACCTCTGAAAGCACTTTTACAGTTGGCTCTCACTCTGAAGTACCACTTAATAGATTTATTTTTTTCTGCTTTTGGAGCTTAATCATGCCTCTCCATGCACTACAATGTGATTGTAAAGCTGCTGTCCTACAAAATCTATTTTAATATTTGCTGAAAACTATACAGTTTTCATCTGTACATCCATATTTTTGTAACTGTGAATAATATGATACTATAGACAGAAGCATTGTGAGGTAAAGAGGAAACAAGTACTTAGATATCTCCCTCAATATAATTTATAGCTAGATCAGAGACACAGAATAGTCAACCAGTCCTGAAGATAATAAAAAATCAAAAGTACACATTCTAGATGTACTACCAAGCTGTGTTTGTAAATCCTGAAACACTTAACATTTAAATAACAAACGTTTATCAATGCTGTGTGCAGCTGTGCATGAGGTCCATGTATAAGCAAAATGGAGCATAAATGACATTTACTGAACAAGTGACTTTATTCATTATACACAACGGGAGACTGGTAATAAAATTAAGCAACTGCAGCTTTCCCTGAATGTGACCATGCAGCTATTTTTTTCAGTCCGGAAAGATGTTTCTGCTTGCTTTAAGTAATTGTTAAATTAGAATGTTTTACAAGTAAATACTTTTTTTTCATTGAGTTAAAATATTTTTTTTAATTTTCAAATCATTTTAAGATGTTGGACTGATTCCACCTTTTCATATGCTTCATGAAACACTAAAGTGAATACGTTAGCTATTCTGTATTTTCTTGGGAAAATACACACACACACACACACACACACACACACACACACACACACACACACACACACACACACACACCTTTAAAGAAATGTCAGTTGTCTAAAGCAGTTACACATTTTGTCCTCAATGCCAGTAGCTGAAATATGAAAAAATTCCTTTGGAATGGTATCACACTCCCAATGTCAGAAGTAGCTACACAGCTCATGAGTTTATTTCTAATTCTGTTTCATAAGTCTTGTTCAACATCCATTATTCCTGAACAATTCCTTGGACATTGTCCAAATTTATCCACCTTCAAACCTGCCTCAGAATTCAGATACTTAGAAAAAATAAATAATTAAGTTTAACAGCTGTATTTCATTAAAACCATTTAGTTAGCCTATTGTCAGGTATTTACAGCACAAACCAAAAAGGTCAAGACTACAGTTCAAACGGTGCCAAAGGATGGAGTGTTCTAGGCAGAAATGTAATTGTATGCTTATCTTTCAAAATAAAGCATTTTAAGAATTAAATGTATAAATATTATACAGTTCTCATTCTAGGAGCATTTGAAAAACATATTCATAGAGGTATAGATGACAAAAGTACTGAATTTGCCATGTGTTTTAGCTGGTAACTTGCAAATACCCCTACTGATACCTTGTTACCCCATTTCCATCTATTCTAGCTTTTCCATGCAGTTCTAAATACCACTATTGTTTTGCAGTTCTCCACCTGCACTCATTTCATTCCACCTGTCCAGCAGTGTCTCAGTGGAGCCAACATTTCTCATATCAAATCTAAAGATAGAAATGGAAACTGTTTCTTATCATAATCATCAACCACCTTTTCACCATTTTCTGCATGGAGTCAGTGTTTTATGTCAACTGTCGCCATCTCTAAACTATTCAATGTCACCCTCCCACCTTCTTCAACAGTCACACCTGGCTGACACAGGTCTTCTCTTACACAATCCAGCCACCTCTTTGCTAGATGCCCTCATTTCCTCTTGTCCTCCTCCATTCTGTCCCAAATTTTCATCAGCAGATTGTCTTCTCCTTTCTGCATATGTGCTTTGTGCCTGAACCACAGTAATCTGTTCTCTTGACCTTCTCTGTAATTGAAGCTACTTTGCTTCTACTCTGATGTCCTCTTTTCTTTATCTGTCCCACAGTGTGCATCCTACTACCCATCTCAGTTACGTCATCACCAGCACCTCTAGCTTCATCAACAGCTCTGCCTTTACTGTCCAGGTTTCCATACCATACAGTATTACTGGTTGCACCACACATGAGACTCTATGGCAGTTGGCTGCAGCCCTTCTAATTCTAGCTTTCACCTCCGCATTCAGACTTCCATTCTTCTAAATCAGCCTTCCCAAATACCTGAAGACATTAGATTATTTCCTTTTTATCTCAATTCTCAGCTATTTCTATTTGCAGATGATATTATTTTATACATGACAAAACCAGAAAAAGACATTACAGTGTTGTGGAACATTTTGAGACAGTTTCAGATCTTTTGGGGATACAAAATTAATGAAGCTAAAACAAAGGCAATAGCAGTAAATTATGTACCCACATATGAACTGCTTAAAGAATACCCATATTTATGGGGACATGATAAAATGAAGTATTTAGGAGTATGGGTTAAAAATGATTCTAGTGAGGCAGCAATACATATGTGGGAAGAGATTAAATACAAGATAATACAAAAACTGAGAAAATGGAAGATTGTTATATGGATATGGATAGTAAGATACAAAATGTTTTTAATCCCTTTAGTCTTATACACAGGTCAGGCATATTTTTATCAACCAGAGGAGAAGTTGTGGGTAGCAATTAATAAAGAGTTGAAGGACTTTATCTGAGAGGGAAAAATGACAAGAGTCAAGTTGGATAAGCTGATACTTCCAGGAGATCAGGGCAGACTGGGATTACCCAATTTGAAGGGGTATTTCAGAGCTACACAATTATGACTCCTATACATAGCACAAGCAGAAAGCTATACTTCAAAATGGAAAGGGACGATGATGAAACAGCAGGGAAGCTCAAGAAACAATGAGAGACTGGGATTTTGGATCCAGGTCTTTAAGGAGAACAACAATAATTATAAAGAATATTATATCCATAAAGTAGCAGAAAGTATCCTAAGAACTAAACCAACACAGGAATGGAAAAAGGAGATTCTGCTGGTAGGGATGATTGCAATTAGGGATACAGACAATAGGCTGGACTCTGTTGGAGAAAACTGTCAAAAGAATCAAGGTATTGGGAGCAAATAACTAGTGCGGAAAAGATAATAGAATGGGAAGACGAGAAGTATTTATTTAGACTGCAGGTTATAGATTGCCTTCCCTGTCAGGGATTGATATCAAAGTATAGGCAAAGAGAAAGAAATAGGGGAGTTCTAAATGAAAGACCAGCACTGCTAGATATTTTAATAGAATCTAGAACAGAAGCTGCCATTAATAAAAGAATAATTAGTAGAGCATATAAAATATTACATGATAACTATAAGAATCAATCAGATGAGGTTAGAAAGGATTGGGAAGAGAGAGTGGATAAACAATTCTCAAAGAAACAATGGGAGGATATATGTATGTCTCCCAAATATGCAACAAAATCTAGAACATTTAGGATTTTTGCCTGGAAATGTTTACATATATAGGTTCATAGGTTCATAGGTTCATACTAGGCTATCTGCCCGAGGGCATTTATAAGCCTAGCCCATAGTTTTGTGGCTTACGCCACCCCTTTAGTTTGGAGAAACTATGCCCATTATTTTGCTGTGCCTCTGTCGAGCAGTGACACTGAGGTAACCCCTGGGGTATATCTGCGATCTCCCATCCATTGGTCAAGATTCCTCTTGAACAAGGCCAGCGAGGTGCTCTGCCTCACATGTACCGGGATTTTGTTCCACAGCATAGGGAGTCTTTGGGTGATGAATCTATCCCTCCAGCACGTCCTATTAATAGCCGTGTCAAGGTTTAAGTCTCCCGCCCTTGTGGCTCTGATGGATCTAGATTTTTTGAGATGAAGCATATTCATCAAATCTGGGTTTGACATGGCCTTGTATGTCAGGCAAAGGTCACCTCTGAGCAAGCGGTAAGCGACTGAATATAACTGGAGTTCTTTCAGTCGGGCAGCATAGGACAGATTTTTGAGACCCTTTATCCTTTTGGTGAGGAACTTTTGTGGCCTCTCCAGCTGCTGCAAGTGTCGGGTCAGATACATTCCGAATGGGGCATTGTACTCGATCATTGGTCTGATGAGTGATGAGTAAAGGGAGACTATGACCTCCCTTGATCTAGATGAGAATCCCTTCATGATAAGGTGGGCAATGTAGAAGGTCTTCCTAACTACTTTAGCTACATGGGTGTCGAATGACAGACTACTATCAACCTGGGTCCCCAGGTCCCTGATAACTTCTTCTGTGTTCAGGGGATTGCCACCTATTTGGTAGCTAGGGGTAACCTTGTTTTTCCCGAAGGGTATGACTATGCATTTTTTGGCATTTAACTTTAGGCCGTGGCTCTGGCACCAGTTATCCGTTTCTGTGAGACCCTTCTGAAGGATATCTGTGTCAGATGTGTTTTCTACTATGGCGTCCAGTTTGCAGTCATCTGCAAACTTTGTCAGCCATAACCCTCCTGTGTTTGCTTGTACTTCGGAAAAGTAGATGCCAAACAAGAGTGGGCCCAGGACTGAGCCCTGTGGGACACCACTTGTGACAGGCTTTGAGTCTGACATGGCGCCAGCAACTCTGACCCTGTGGGTTCTGTCACTCAGCCAGTTTGCAACCCATCTTGTGATGTATGGGTTGACATTTAAGCTGATGAGTTTTTCAATGATACCCGAGTGGGGTATTGTATCGAAGGCCTTCGCCAGATCGAGGTAGGCTGTATGGACTGCCTTTCCCTCATCAATGGCTTTGGTGACTGTTTCGAAAAAGTCAACCAAGTTTAAAAGGCATGATCTGCCTTTGACAAAGCCAAACTGGGTTGGATCCAAAGTCTGCAAATTCCCTATGTCTTTATTTATGAGGTCCATTATGATCCTCTCCATGGCTTTGCAGATAAGGCTTGTCAAGCTAGTGGGACGGTAATTTCCAGGGAGGGTGGAGACACCGTCTTTGTGAAGTGGTACCACAGCTGCAGTGCGCCACTCCTGGAGTGCGTATCCAGAGGTAAGACTTTGATTAAACAGCTGTCCTAGCTGTGGGTTTAATTCCTCATTGAGTTCATGGAGCACACAGCCGGGGACACCATCAGGTCCCATGGATGCTGTGTTTTTTGCTTTGGAGAGAGCAGTTCTCACTTGGGCGCTGGAGATGTTTGGGGGACTGCAATCATTTGGTATAGATATCTCTCCTTTTGGGGGGGAGAAGTTTGCACTGAACCTGTCAGCCAGTATGTTGGCAATGTCTGTTGGATCAGTAATCTTCACATCATTTTGAACTAGCTCTGAGCATATCTGGGAGTTTCCTCCCAGGTTTCTAACATAGCTAAAGAAGGCCTTATGATTGTCTTTTGAGTCTTTAGCTATTTTTCTCTCGAAATTTGCTTTGGATGATTTTATGAGAGCCCTTAGTTTTTTACTTATAGTGATCAAGGGTGTCTTACCTTTTAAGGATTTTGCTCTATCTTGTAGTAGCTTCCTCCTTTTGTTGTAGAGTTTGTTTATGGCTGGGGTCCACCAGACTGGACGCTTGCCTTTGGTACAAAGAGTCTTTGTTTTGCTTGGGATTGCCTTATCCATGCAGTCCTGCAGGTGCTGGTAGAAGGCATTTGTAAGTGATTCAGCGGCTTGAGTACTGTTTTCCATGGCTCGGGGCCTTAAAGGAGACCACACTAGTCTTTAGAAGTGTGAAGTCGGCTTTTGAGAAGTTCTTTACTGTGGTCTTTTTTATTTCAGGTGGGGTGGGATGAGGACCTCCAGCGAGATTAGTTTGTGGTCTGATCTCACCAGTGAGGGGTACACCTCGGTGTTGAACATTGTGCTCCCATGTTCGTGATGATGAGATCAAGTATGTTATCTCCTCTTGTGGGGATGGTGACTAGTTGTTCCATGGCATTTGAGTTTATGAATTCCAGGAACTTTTGGGCTAGGGTGTTTGGGCTTGAGTAGTGTTCCCAGTCTATATTAGGGTAATTGAAGTCACCTAGTATGATGGTGTTTGGTGATACATTTATCCTCTAGTGTTTTCAGGAAGGCCATGTGAGGTTCCTGAGTTTGTGAGGGTGGCCTGTAACATGCTACAATTTGCAGAGCAGTCTTGCCTATGGTTAATTGCACCTGGATGGTCTCCGATGCATCGTGCGTTGCCACCAGTCTTGAGGTGTGGGTGTCCTTGATGAATATGGATACCCCCCCTCCTTTCTTGGTATTGTCCGGATTTTGGGGGCCGGAACGCATGATATGAGGTAAAACCTGATAGCGCTGAGGTGCTCTCAGGAGCCTTGAACCAGGTTTCTGTCACAGCACAGACATCGATGTTCTCCATACTGAGAAGGGCCTCGAGTGCATGCATTTTGAGATTTAGACTTCTGGCATTGAGCAGCATTACCCTTAGTTTTTTTCCTTTTTGTGTTCTAGGGTGGTAGGTTTAGAATTTGAGCCTTGCCTAAAAAGGCACTATGGGGTGGCAAGAGCCTTTGCCAATATCCGGAATCCCAGGGTGACAGGTGCAAGCCGTCCCTTGAAGCAGCGTGGCTTGTCCAGCATGTCATCCCAGGCAGACAGACACTGGATCCCCTTTGAATGACACCAGTGTTTAAGCCAATTGTTAAAGCTGATCATCTTATCTCTGTATTGTGGCATCATTCTTGGTGAAGGTAGGATACTGCTCAAGGTCAGGGTCATACCTGCCTGGGCTACATAATCAGAGAGCTCCTCAATGTCTCTTTTCATGTAGTCCAAGGAGGTATGTCTCAGGTCGTTTACACCAGCGTGGACAATGATTGAGTCATATTTGTACCTGCTGTTGAGAGACCTGAGTGCTTGCGTTATGTGGCGGATTCTAGCGCCCGACAGGCAGCTTACTGTGACCTTCTCCTTACTCAGTCTGGTGAGCGGGGCGTCAGTGTGTCTGACTATGGAGTCACCAATGACTAGTGTGTCTGGCATTGTGTTTGGCCTTAAGGGCTGTGACTGTTTGACACTCTGACTGTGAGGTCTATGTGTTGCAGGTGTTGTGTTCTGAGGTGGTGGTTGTTTGGGTGTCTGCTTTGGTGGCCTCTGCTGTTTTGGTAGATTTTTGATCAGATCCTCCAGTATGTCTTTGTGTGTTTATGTGTATGATTTGAGGTTGTAATGGTACTATGTGAGACTGGGTCTATAGTGTGTGTGGTAACCTTCTCCTCCTGACTGGTCTTGCCAGTCCTATGCTGAGAGAGCTCAGCCTCCAGTTTGGCCGTATAGTTGCATCTCTCGCATGTATTTGTGTTTTGTGGGAGGAGGAGAGGGTTGTCTGTGTACATGAGGCAATTGTAACATTGCCTCAATATTCCCAGGTTCACCAGCTGAGCAGGAGAGGACACTAGCAACTGATCCCTCGACATGCTAGAAGGAATAGACAAAAAAAACTTTAAAAAAGATTCCGGGGGACGTGGGTGACCGAGAAATGGGGGGTTGCCTTTTTGGGCAGCTTTAACTCATGTCTCAGTGACCACACAGATGTCAGCATTCTCTAGGGAAAAGAGAGCTTCTAGGGAGTGCAGTGTTTTGTTTAGACTCCTAGCATTGAGCAGTAATACCTTTAGATTTTCTTGGTTTTGATTTGCTATGCTGGAAGTACTTTCATTTTGGCATTGCCTAAAAATGGCACTATGGGGGAAGACAATGTTTTAGCTAATATTCAAAAGCCTAGAGGGGAGAGGTGCAAACCATCCCTGGCAAAGCAGCATGGTCTGTGGACCATCTCCTTCCATGTTGACAAATATTGCATCCCCTTAAGGACCCTGAAAATTTAAGGATGAAGTATTTAGGCAGATATTCTGAAGTTAATAACAAATCAAGCAGTACTTACTGAAAACAAAGAATTACCTTGTCAAGAATGATGAAAAGAGGGGAGTCACATAAATAGCTACTGCCTGGCAAATATTAATACTGGCCTCACCACATCTTCACTCTGTTGGGATACAATGCTCCTTTGCTTCTTCTCTCACCAGAAGCAAAATTTTAGCACCAATCCCAAGATGAGAAGCAGGCCACAGCCGGTTTAGTGATCCACAGTCTCATCCCAGATGTTGCAAGGGTCTGTAAGCTTGTAGCCTTTTCCTGGTAGATGCCTTGAATATTAACCAGACAAATCAGGAACATTAAGCAGAGACTCTATGTTCATCCAGAAACAGTCAGGAATCAATCTGCTCCTTCTCTCACCAGGACCAGAATATAAGCACAGATTCCAAGCTGTCACCTATAAAGCAGTTATTAGGCTTTCTGATGATCAGTAGTCACCAAGAAATAATGTTTCTGTACTCCTTCACGCACCAGGATAAAACAGAAGCACTAATTCCAAGATGACTACTGAGAGGCAGAATGTGGGCTCTCCAATAACTGGTGGTCTTGCAATATATGTTTAAAGGTAAGATGAAAAAATGGTTTATCCTAAACACTGCAGTGTACACTAAGCAGTTAGATATGAAAGTGGGTAACAAGTTTTAGCTGTCTAAGTGAGAGCCACTATTTTTAAAAGAGCAAGATAAATTGAAAGAGGGTGAGCACTTTTGTATTCTTGTACTACGGAATACAGTGGGATGGCCAATAAATTTAAATAGTTGAAGGGGAGTGACTACACAAAATGGAAGTACTTACTCACACCAGCCAGTGAAGGAGAGATGGAAGGAGATATATGGTCAAATTAACATAAGGGGCATGCAACTAGAAAGACAGTGGTGTTTAAGAACACAACAGTAACCGGGTGGGAAAAATTCTGTCTGACTCACAAGAGACATAGCTGTGGTCTCTTTTCAAGTTTTAATATGCAATTAAAAGCAGAATACAAGAAAAAAACATTGTAAAGCAAACATATCATAGTATACAAAATAGAAACAGGCAATAACGTAATACAAAGTGCAAGAAATCAAAAGCAAACTAACCTTTCCCTCACAGCAAGCTGTGGCAGAGTCTGGGTGAGCTTTTCCAGCAAAGCTTGATCATAATTTCTTTTATTGTCTTGCACAGATAGCGTGTGCTCTAGTTACACTAAGCACCCTCTTAGTGCACAAAATAATTTTTGCAGTACAGTCCTACAGATCAGCACTGTGGGTGGCCACGGTGGTGCAGTGGTTAGCGTTGCCACCTCACTGCAAGAGGTTCTCCGGTTCGATCTTCGGCTGGGGTGCCTAATGTGCGGAGTCTGCAGGTCCTCCCTGTGGTCATGTGGGTTTCCTCTGGGTGCTTCGGTTTCCTCCCACATCTCAAAGACATGCTGTAGGTGGATTGTACACTCTAAATTGGCCCTAGGCATGAGTGCATGCATGTCATAACAAACCTCTGTGGAAGGTTTGGTGCCGAGCTGGCAACTCGAGACCGTAGCTCCACTGCCAATCATGACCAGGCAGGTGATCTGCTGTGGCGACCCCTAACTGGGAAAAGCCAAAAGAAGAAGAAAAAGCATGCCATCTGAAACGTGTGTGTAGTACATTTTCAACCAAACAATCTATTTCTATATGAGTCTGCAGGAAATCACAGCAAATTATTTCCTTTTCATAAAATTATAAAAAAAGAAAAATTGTACAGTCCATCAGCTGAGCAGTTCTGCAAGTACCTCCACTAATCAAACATTAGTTAAAGGTCACATTGATGAGGCAATGTCTTGCTGAAAGCCCTCCAAATGTTTTTAAACTTACCTGATCATAATGTTTTCACAGAGGAATTTGTCTCCAGCTGCAAGACATGCCACAGACTTAGGGATATCTGTAGTTTTTCCTTTGAGGTATTCCCCACACAATGATATCAGCAGGTGCTAGAGGCTGTATCAAGATTTGACAACTTCTTCCTTCTTTTGGTTTTTAGTAAGTCATGTGATACTTTTGTTTACCTTCAGAAAGCTTTGAGCCTGAAGGTTCAGGTTTCACTAGCTTGGGTGACAGGCTACCTGCACTGCAAGGAATACTAGCAACATCCTCTCTCTCTCTCTCTCTCTCATTCTCTCTCTCTCTCTCTCTCTCTCTCTCTCTCTCATTCTCTCTCTCTGCTTGTTTTATTTAGCCCTTTGCTCACAGAGAAATTGTATCACTTCACCATGACATGTAGTGAAGTAGTGGTCACATGCTCTACATTTTGTTTTGTTTATCAAAGTGATCCATTGTTTCACTTCGTAAGCCAATGTAAGTATTAGTTTCATAGTTTCATAGTTTAGTACTAGGCTATCTGCCCTGAGGCATTTGCAAGCCTAGCCCTAGAGATGTGGCTTTTGCCACCCCATGTAGTGGTACTAAGGTGTATAGAATAAATTTAGAATACTGTGCCTTTGTCTAGTAGTGACACATTGAAGACCCCCTTACTTATTAAAATTAGTTTACTGTGCCTCTGTTAAGTAGCGATACAGGGGTGACCCCCGGGGTAAACCTACGATCTCCCATCCACTCGTCAAGATTTCTCTTGAAGAGAGTCATTGTGGGGCTCTGCCTTACATGGACTGGGATTTTGTTCCAGAGTATGGGAAGCCTCTGAGTTATGAATCTGTCCCTCCAGCATGTTCTATTCATGTTTGTACTGAGGTTTAAATCTTTGGTTCGCGTGGTTCTTATGGATTTTGATTTTTTGAGGTGGAGCATGTCCATCAATTCCTGGTTGGACATGGCCTTGTATGTCAGGCACAGATCACCTCTGAGCAGGCGGTATGCTACTAAATAGAGCTGGAGTTTCTTTAGCCTGGCAGCATATGACATATGTTGGAAACCTTTGATCCTCTTGGTGAGGTACTTCTGGGGTCTCTCCAGCTGTTGTAAGTGCCGGGTGAGGTACATACCAAATGGGGCATTGTACTCAATCATGGGCCTGATAAGGGATGAGTACAGGGGCACGATGACCTCCTTTGATCTGGATGTGAACCCCTTCATGATAAGGTGGGCAAGGTAGAAAGTCTTTCTAACCACTTTAGCAACGTGGGTGTCAAATGAGAGGTCGCTATCAACTTGGGTCCCCAGGTCTCTGATTACTTTTTCAGTACTCAGTGGGTTACTGTCTATGTGATAATTTGTGGGTATTTTGTTTTTCCCAAAGGGGATGACTATACATTTCTTGGCATTCAGTTTAAGGCTGTGATTCCGGCACCAGTTGTCCGTTTCGGTGAGGCCTTTCTCTAGGATGTATGTGTCAGCTGGTGTATCGACTATGGCGCCTAGTTTGCAGTCATCTGCGAACTTTGTTAGCCACAACCCTCCCATGTTTGCTTTCACATCTGAGAAGTAAATGCCGAACAAGAGGGGTCCCAGGACAGAGCCCTGTAGGACACCACTTGTGACTGGCTTTGAGTCTGACATGGCTCCCGCAATCTTGACTTTATGGGTTCTGTTCTTTAGCCAGTTTGCAACCCATCTTGTGACATATGGATTTACTTTTAAGCTGTTTAGCTTTTCTATGATCCCCGAGTGGGGTATTGTGTTGAAGGCTTTAGCCAAGTCCAGGTAAGCTGTATGGACTGCCTTGCCCTTGTCAATGGCTCTAGTGACTGTTTCGAAAAGTTTCATAACAGACTTGTTTTCATTTAGTGGATACATTATATGATATGGTATGCAAGAGTGCTGTTCATTTTGTAACTGCTAAACTGAGGTGCTTGTAACATACTTGTCTCAATCAGTCTGTTGCTGCCATTGCATTAGAAAGGGGAAGAAGGAAGAGCAATGAAAGAAAATGTCCATACATGGGCAGTACAGAAAGAACTACTGCTGACAGAAGAAGTAAAAACAGAAAATAACAAAAATCACAAATAAGACATATAGAACATATTTAGATGCAGAATTGCAAAACAGTGTTATATTTTAATGGGAAGAAAAACATGACATCAGCTATAAAAGTGAAATACTTTTACAACTAATAAAGCTCATTTTTTTCTCAAATATTTTTTTCATTTTTCAAATTCTTTTGAATGAATTCCATAGTATTTATATACAACATCTTAAATAACTATGTACACTATTCACATTAGCCTGACACTATCACAGATTGTAATGTATACAGTTACTTTATAAGTATGTCCAATCCATTATCAGAGTGTCTGATCAATTATTGTATAGTGTTAATCAGTGATAAGACTTTTCCCCAAGGGTTGTTGATAAATGGCTTTGGATAAATTCTTAGTTCTTTCATTTTAATTTCCAGTAATGCTGTGGTCTTCAGTAGGCTGTAGAAGTCTTCCAAAGTTGGTATTGTGTTTGTATTCCATCTTCTTGTTATACATTTCCTTGAAATTGCAAGTATAGTCCATACCAGATACATGTTTGACCTATTCAAATGAGGACCTTCATTCTCATTTAATAATACAAGAGCTTTAGTTAAATAAAATGATTAATTAAATAAAGCTTGTAGAAAGTTATTAATATCATTGCAAAATGGCTTTATTTTAACACAATAAAAGAAAATGTGATTCCAATCTGCATTGTGTACTTGCTCACATCTCCAACATATTCCTTTTATGGAAGAACCAATTTTATTGATTCTGTCTGGGATTAAGAATGCTCTGTGCAAGCATTTCCAATTAAAAACTTTCCAGTATTGTGTAAAGGATGTATATTTTATCGATAATAAGGTATTTGTTTTAATATTTTCAGTTAACTGTATTGAGTGTCCTTTTGTTATATATTTCCAATATGAGGTTTTGGGTGTTGTTTTATAGTTTATTAATATTTTATAAAATTTTGAAATACTGTCTCCCATGTCAAAGTCATTATATATGATTTCATATATGTATTTCATAAATTTAGGTATTTCTTTAAATGAAGAATTGTTAATTATTCTACTTAAATCTTGTGAATATGACAGAATAATCTGTAAAGTTAGCCAGTCCTGTTGTAGAATTTTGTTTACATTGGAGCCAACAAACAAATCCTTTCTGTTCCCAGGAATTAATAATTTCTCTATATATTTTATGTGGAAAGTTATTTGTGACTATAAATGGTGTTAAAAGATCAAACCAGAATTTTAAATCTATATTTGCATTAATGTTGCTGTTGTTGTTGTGTCTTTCAGCTTTTCCCGGTTAGGGGTCGCCACACCGGAACTCCGGTCTGCTAATTATTGGCAGTAGATTTTTACGTGCTGAGTTGCCGGCCCTGATGCACAACCTTCAACGAAGGTACGCCCATTCAAGCATTTCTCCACACAGAAGACGCTCTAGCTGAGAATATAACAGGACAACGTCTTACTGTGAGGTGACAATGTTACCGCAGCACCACCACCGTTCCTAAATGAGTCAATGTAATAATTAATCATATGAGTTTTAGTGGGTTTAATTATGTTATATCACATACTAATGCATAATATGTGCCATAGCAAATAGTTTTTATCTGTTATCTGTTATTTGAAATTTTCTTTTGTAAATCAAATTCATTTATTGATATCATAGTTAGTAATTCTTTCCAGTTTGCAGAGTAATTTGGACTTATCCAATCTGAAATTTTTTTAGATATTGATGCTTTTATATATGTTTCTATATCAGAAAAGTTTAATCCTCCCTGTTTCCATGGTCTGATATGATGTATTAAAGCTATTCTGTTTCTTTTGGGAAACCATAAAAATTTTTTAGGCATGAATTTATTTCTTTAAGTATATTCCTTTCTGGTAACAGTTGTATTGCCAAGGCTATATATAAGATCTTGGGCAGTAAAACCATTTTTATTAACTGTAGTCTATCTTCAAACATTAACATTATTTTGTTCCATTTTTCCACACAGATTTTAATTGTATTGATGATATTATTGTAGTTTTTTGAAACTAATTCTTTATTATCCTTGCATAACTCAATTCTTAGATATTTTAAGGTAGATTCTTGTTTCCGTATGATATGATCCCCTTAGTCTGCAGTTCTTTTTTTTTATTATTTAAAAATAAAAATTTTGATTTTGATTTATTGAAATGGAGTCCTGAAGTCATGTGAAATTTGTCAATTAATATATGTAATTCTTCTAATGTCTCTTTTGTATTAGATAATTAGTAATATGTCATCAGCAAATAGCATTACTTTAGAATTGTATTGTTCATAAACATCTATTCCTTTGATTTTTATATTGTTACGAATTGAATCTGCCAACATTTCAACAGCCAGAGCAAATAGAATCAGTGATATGGGGTATCCTTGGTTAGTGTCTATTGTTATATGTATAGATTCAGAGGTAAAAGGACCTAACTAGATAAGCTAAATTATTTGTATATATATATATATATATATATTCTTTTGGAGATGAACAAAGGATACAGAAAATTTGAATAGCATTAGGATTTTGAATAAATAGTCCCAATTTAGGAAATCAAAGGCTTTCTCTATATCTAAGCCAATTATGAGTGTTTCTTTATTTTCTTTATTTACTTTATTAACAGAATCTATATGAGGAATTATCATTTTAATATTGCCATGTGTGTGTCTATGATATATAAATCCAGTTTGACCATTATTTATTATTTTTGATAGTGGCATTTTCATTCTGTTAGTTAATATTGTCATAAATATCTTATAGTCATTATTTAATAATGATATATGTCTATATGGGGTACAGAGGTTTGGGGATTTGTTTTCCTTTAGGATTGGCATGATTAAGGAATATCTCAAAGAGGGTGGTATTAAAGCTTGTGACTGAATTTCTATTAGAGTTTTATGGAAGAGGAGTAGTATCTTTGAAGGAAAATGTTTATATATTTCCATAATTATGCCATTTATACCTGTAGCTTTATTATTTTTACCCTCTTTTATTGTATCTGCAATATCTTTGTAAGATATGGGTGCCTACAGATCTAGTTTTCATTTTTCTGTTTTTTTTTTTTTTATATTAGAACATTTTTCATCTAGATTTAATTGATCAATATGTATATTTTCCTTTTGGAACTGTTCCATACAGTGATTTCTATAGGCATCAAAAATGTCACCTATATCTAAGACATTTTTCTCTTTCTTTTTATGGAAGATACTTTTAATGTTATTAGCTTTTGATTGTATTCAGATTCTTGTGGATAAATTATGTAGATATTTGGGAGAAGTGGCCAAGGCATTTTTAGTTTTTCTAAAGCTAAACTAGTTTTATGTGTTACAATTTTGTTGTATTTATTGTTTAATACTTCTACTTTCTTTTTTATCTCCAAATGATTTTGATTGTTTTCAGCTTTTATTGACAAAAGTTTGGATTGTAGATCTAATAATTCAGAATCCCATTCTCTATTTTTTATACCAAGTCAAGGTTTTACCATATATGTAAGCTTTTAATGAGTCTCATATTATTTTATTTATCTCTTTGGTGCAATTAATATCTAAGAAGAACTGTAATTCAGATAATAACCAGGGTTTGAACTCTTTAATTTTAGTTATATATGCTGGAATTCTGGGGTTAAAGATTAAAGGTTTGTACCCAATTTGAAGTTTTAGTATCAATTGACTTGTGGTCTGAAAAAGGGCAGGGAGTGATTGAGAAATTAATGATTTTAGAGTGTAAGTCATGGGCAGCAAATATTTTATCTATTCTAGTTTGGGTACCAAATCTGTAATTTTGATTAGAAAACAACAAAGATTTGTCTTCTTTAAATTTGAAAGTATTTACCAGATGAAATGATTCTACCCACTTGTTTAAAGCTTTTGATATAGCAGATGTATGCAGTGGTCTTTTATTTGTAGTTTCAGAAATATCAAATATACAGTTAAAATCTCCTCCTAATATTAAGTTGCCTTTATACTTATTGGAAATGAAATCCAAGTGTTTTTAACAGTTCCCATTCCAATGCCTGGGAACCAGTATAGATTGGCTAGGGTCCATATTCTGTTATTATATTTAACTATTACTAATGCCATAATGCCTTCTTTATCTTCATATTTATAAATGATTTCTGGGTTAATCACATTTGTTTTCCATAAATTGTTACCCCTTTTGTCTTATAAGTGGATTGCACCAATATCATATATTCCTTAGGATTCCATTTGTAATTGTCATTTGTTTTGAAATGAGTTTCTTGAAGGAAGACAATTTGTGCTTTGTTCAGTTTTAAATATTTCAGTAGATTTGATCTCTTGCTAGGATTGTTTAAGCAATTGGTATTTAAAGATAATAAAGTTAAATCCATCTTAGGTTAATTAGACTATGTATGTTTTGTTTTATTGTGACTATTAAACATTTTCCTTTGATAACTATAAAGTATATGTTTGAACTTTTAAAGGAAATTATCAGTTTTATACTTTTGAGTGTTTACCAATAAAGTAATGTTTTGGTCAGGCATACTAAAAATGTTTTTGTGAAATAACAAATTTAAATTAATACATTTTAACAAAACTAAGATCCACTCTAGCCATGGAATGAAAATCATTCCTAATCTGATGGATAAACCTAAGTCCATCAGATAATCACTTATACCTTGACAATCCAGAACATTTGAGCTCCATAAATTGAACTATCATATGGAGAATATTTGTAATAGGAATAAGCAATATTTATATTTTAAACAGATATAGTACTATTGTAGATTAGACAGAATTCTAATACAATATAAATGTCTACTTATTGTATAAGCAGTTAATATTTACATGAAAGATAGATGACAAGCAATTCAATCATAGTAAAGTAGGATGCATCATATATAAAACCTCAGTAAAAGATTAAAGCACACAGTTATTTAACATATTCACCCTTATTGATGAAGTCTTTCAAAACTTATTATTTAATATAAATAGATGGCAATAATATTTATACCTAATGTTTATAATACAATGTATTTTACTGCATATATCAGAAGTTATATTTCAATGTTTGCCAACATTTAAGTAATCACTTTGTTGCTAACTTACTTAAAGCACCAAGTTTGTTTTATGTGAACATTGATGAAAGTTAGTGCATTTTAATTATCAGTGCATCCCTCTTGCCCCCATTTCCTACACATAAGGATTTTCATATCTGTCATTTCTTATTATAAAATGAGTGAAATTATAAGTTAAAAACAACAAATTCACTTATTGTGATTAATGATTACAAGTTCCCTTTTAATATTCAGAAATTGCCATTTTATGCCATATACTGAAAGTTTTTAGACTTAAATGGCAACATTCTATTTTGTATAATCAGCAAAGGTTAAACTGAGTGATTATTGTCAATTTAATACTATTTCTTCAGAATGTGATTGTTACATTCTGTGACAATCTATTTTAGGCTTCTATTGTTTCCCTTGAACAACTTTTGTCAGTTTGATGTCATGTATAAAACATTAGTTACCTTGGTAACAGCTTAGTATTATGTATGGTCAAGATGGGTTCCAAAACCACAATTCAAGTTAAAGCAATTATATGACTTGTTATGCACATTTACTTATATGAGAAAATCATCATGCTTCCCCTTGATGTTCAATATAGTGTATGTCATTTATTACAAGTTAAAACAGTAGTTTTGTTATACACAAGCCCATGCTATTAAATTCTGTTTTTAATATCTAAATTCAGCAGACTGCTTCATCTTATATGATAATTATATATTTTATGTCTAGATTTACTAAAATCATACATTACATAACTAGTGTGTATGTGCATGTGTGTGTGTGTGTGTGTGTGTGTGTGTGTGTGTGTGTGTGTGTGTGTGTGTGTGTGTGTGTGTGTGTGTGTTTGGCTGTTGCTTTGAGAGACCACAAGCTGTAATGCTTATTCTTATTATTAGCTCCTTCCAAGTATGTTTATGCAGTCCATAGACTTTAAATTATGAGACCCTTCTAGTTTCTAATTTGTTATATTTCCATCCTTACATACACACATATAAGTACTTCAAGCACAAGCAATAATGCCCATCCAGTTTTGCCAGAATACCATTCACTAGTTCATGTGATGAGTTTCCAGGCTGTTCTTAAAATATCCAAAACAATATTTGTCCTGTTCCATTTTACCAGCCTGTTCCATGCAGTGGCCACTCTGCCAGTGAACCACTAAACACACCTTCCATTCCCACGGAAATTTCCATGAAGGAAATCTAATGACTCTCTCCTACTTCCCAGCAACCCCAAACACCCCTAGAATAAGCTATTCCCATATATATGGCCAAAACGTCCAAGCAAGCTCACCTCCCAGACTACTGCAAAGGGTATTGCACAAGATCAAGTGCTCTTCGTCTTTCACAATAACTTCCACTCTTAAGTAAATCCTTAATGGTTTGGACCAAACTACATTCAAAATATAAATTGTGCTTATTATTTATTTATATTTAATCAGGAATCAACTTAATGAGCTAAACGAAGTGTTGGGAGACCATTAAGATGTGTACATGTGGTTTAAAACAGCCCCTTTATTTTATATATATATATATATATATATATATATATATATATATTTTTTTTTTTTTTTTTTTTTAAACCAAAAACTTCATTGCCAAGAATCATCTCTGAGGCTCCTCAGAGCCATTAAGCATTATTGTTGCTCTGTCTCCATTACCATAGCAGCCTGGGAGCATCTGATTCAGTTAGTGTGTCTGTGTACTGCATACCAGAGGCTCACAATGCATCTGAAGCGAAGCTTCACTTCACTGCAACTTCAAGCCTAAATTCCCTTCCTTTCAGTGAGGCAGCAGCCAGGAAAAGAATGGAGAGCAAACAGATAAAAAAATAAATAAATAAAAACCTCCCAACAAGCTGCCACAACTAAGGTCGGGGGCATGATGTCAGGGTAATCTTATGGAGTAGGTTTTTAAAGGCTCCAGGGCCATTAGCCTAGTACACACCTATGAACCTATGAACAACAAGAGATAACACATTCTTCCAGCCTTCCCACCTCTCACTCAGCAGATGTATAAACAAACTATTCTCTGCCAAAATATCCCAAATCACAGTTTTATCCACTCCCTTCACCTGGATCCTGGCTAAAACACCAAATGTCACTTCCTAATACACAAGCATCAGTAAACCTTGATCACAAGCCACAACACATAGCTTCCCAGAGACAAAAATGGCAACATACAGCAGTTGCCAGACACAGCTGCATCCACACACACCATGTCAGGCGTAGTCAAACAGCTCTCGTAGTTATGATACCTGCCATAATTGATATTAACTATGTTTAGACAGAATAATGATGACATTTGTATAGCTGCCAGACACAACTGCATCCATGCAGACCATATCAGGATTGATCAAACAGCACTCATAGCTGTGACACCTGCCATGATTGATATTAACCATATTTAGACAGAATAATGATGACATTTGTACTAAGAGCTTGCTACTATTATTTAACCAGGATATACATGACATTTCTAAATCATACTTTAACTGAAGAAGGCATTAGTCTCCATGACAGCATTTTTTTCAAAACACTCCACTGTTACTGCTGTTATATATGATGTTAATTTGTTACATACGAGTCTGAACTCTGATGAATGATACCTTGCTGAATTAGTTAATTAATTACTTAAATTATTATAAGTAAAATCAATGAAAAATGAACAAGATAAGTATTCATTGAGCTCAAGTAGGGGAATAGAAGCTTATATGTTTGTACTGTATGTTGCTTTGTTTAGCTTATACATAATGGGCTGGATTCACGAAGGCTTGCACGGAGTCTAAGAGAGTGTAAGACTCCATGCAGCCTTCGCGATCTAGGAACAGCCCAAAGTCCGTGTAAGAGACCAGCTAAAACGTCTCTTACACGGAGTGGGCGTGGATAAGCTAATCACCTCACTTGCAGCTGAATAGCATGCAAATGAGGTAGATTAGCGATCCAGGAAGCCCAAAGCAGCCTGTGTAAGAGCCGTTTTAGCTGCAGAAATGTACTCAGTTGACAACTGAGTACGTTTCTGCAAAAACCACAATGGAGCCATGTCAGCTCCAAATAAAGGGTGCATATGTGTCAGGCAGCATGCCAATGGCCAAATATGTGGCCATTGGCAAGGTACCTCGATGCAAATAGGAGAAATAAATAAATATTTTTTTTTTCGGCAATCGCCGATGTTTAAACCCAGCGCAGCCCTGCGCAAACGGACTGCGCTATATAAAAACATAAAAATGAAGGTTATAAACCCACAAATGTGGGTTTTATGCAATACATGGATTTACAATGCAGGGACCAGCAGACCAAAAACAACATGGCCACCGTGTAGTGGTTGCTAAGGGGGGAAGCTGAGTCTAAGACATGTAACTAAGCATTAGTAGGCAATCTGATGCAAATGAGTGTTAGGATACTGAATTCCACTGTCACATAGCAAATGAGCACATTCTGAGTAGTGTAAGAGTTACATAAGGGGGAGGAACAGAGTAGGAGATAGGTGACATCACAGGGGGGAATGGCATAAAGAAATGCAGTTCATTGGAGGCCAGAGTTACATGACAGATGTCAGACACATATCATGGAAAGAGGAGTGCCACAACATAAGCATGGGAAAGGCAAGAAATGGAAGGTGTACACTGTTGCCTACACCAAAGTTTCTTGCTGGGCGTGCATGCGCACGTGTGCACACCATGAAGCGCAAGTAGGGCAGTGTGTGCACGTGTAAGGCAGACTGAGCATGTGGGAGCGTGTTGGTAGATGTTTACCACTGTTTGCACTGGTGTGCATGCGTGTAGGGCAGGCTGAGCATGTAGGAGGTGGTTGGCAGACTTGTAACACTGTTTGTGCAGGTGTGCGCATGTTTTAACCCGAATAAGCAGATTCTGAACCGTGTCAGCATGTGTGCACACGTGTAAGCTACTGTGAGCGTGTTTCTGCTGGTATGCACGCTGCTCCCCCCTGAGAAAACAGAAAGGAAAAAGGAAGCAACAGAATTAGTAGGAAGCTAGCAGGGAATACTGCTGGAGCTAGCAGGTGAAAACAATTAGAAGCTGGCAATTACACAGGCAGAATAGTAGCTCAGCCCAACACTTAAAACTCTGCAAACAGCAGTGCAATATTTTTCTCACAAGAGACACTGCAAGACAGGAGTAAGCTATTAGAAGTGACATCTGAAAAAGCTGAACTCAGAGCAGAAATGTTAGGGGCTGCCATAGCTGTCATAATGAGACATAGGCGACTTGCTGAGGGTGGTGATAATGCGGATGGTGCCAGACAACCCACAGTGAGGAGACGGAGAAGAGTGTACAGGCCCAGGGTCACCTACCACGGGTTACATGAGCTGGAGATAGTAGAGCACTATAGAGTGGACAGAGACCTCCTGCAGCAAATAGTGGAGCTGTGCAGGCCACGCCTCACACACAGAACCAACAGAGGGGAACCCATCCCAGTGGAAACCAAGGTATGTGTTAGCCTAAGAATACTAGCAACAGGTACCTTCCAGAGACCAACTGGTGATATGATGGGGATATCACAGGCATCAGCCTCCAGGGTACTGCACCAGTACCTGGATGCCATGTCAGCACATGTCGGTGATCATGTATATTTCCCCAATGCCAGTGAGGTATTGGCCAGCAATATGCGTCTCTTCCAGCAAATAGCAGAATACCCTGAGGTAGTGGGTGCAATAGACTGCACGCACATACGCATCAAAGCACCAGCTGGTGAGTGGGGTAGGGCCTACATTAACCACAGGGGCTTCCCCTCCATCAACTGCCAGGTCGTGTGTGATGCCCAGGGCATAATAATGAATGTGTGTGCTGGTTGACCTGGGAGCTACCATGATTCCCACATCTGGCATTTGACGCAGCTGTACCAGACATTTGCCAATGGGGACATCCCACACAGACACCTAGTGGGGGATGCAGGTTATGCACTGGAGCCGTGGTTGATGACACCCATCAGAAATGCACACACACCTGAACAGGAACGCCATAATGAGGCACACGCACAAACACGTAATGTAATAGAGCATGTGTTTGGGCTGCTCAAGTCACGGTTCCGGTGTCTGGATACATCTGGTGGAGCCTTGCAGTACACACCAACTACATGTACCCAAATTGTCATGGTATGTGCTATGCTACATAATATGATCTTGGGAAAACAGCTGCAGCAGGACCAGCATAGGGCTGGCCCAAACAGCCCTCCACCATTGCCAAGGCCATCACAGGCAGAGCGTGACTCGGAGGAAGAACAACCTGAGCCTGCCCCAGTAGGCAGAAGGAGGCGTGCCAAGTATGCCCTGGCCTTGGCAAAGAGGCAACGCATAGCACATACACTGGCTCAGTAGGAACCCTGGGAATGATACCCCCACTGACTCACTCAAATAATAACAGGGATGCCTAAAATGACATGACCTGCTCACAAACATGTACAGGGAGTGTAATATGTGCATCCGACAGAGGCAGCCCTGCACCACCTGAGGCATGAATGCCATGTGTTAAGTAATGTAACACCATGTACTATATGCACACCTGAGGACCGTGACTAACATCCTACCCTCACCAAGCATCATGCCACAATATGACAATGAGATGATCAAGTGCAATAATTGGCTGAAGTATTGCAGTTAGTCAAAGGGGATGCAATGTGTGCCAGCCTGGGATGACATGCTGAGCATGACATGATGCTCCACCTGCTAGGACTGGCGTGCACCTATCAGTGCAGGCCGTATGGATACTGGCAAAGGCTGTTGTTACCCACAGCGTGCCCTGAATAGGTAAGGCTCAAAACACAAACCTACCTCCATAGGTATCAGAAGGGATAAGAACCTAGATGTAATGCTACCCAATGCCAGAAGTCTAAACAGCAAGATGCATGCAGTCTAAACTCACCCAGTATGGAGAATGTTGATATATGTCCTGTAACAGAAAACTGGGTCAAGGCTCACAACAGCACCCTAACACTACCAGGTTACACCTCATACTGTGCTGTACAGCCTCAAAACATGGAACAAGCTACAAAAGGAGGGTGACTAGCAATAATTGTCAAGGATAACCACACACCCATTTTGGTACCACAACAAGAAGCAGCATGGACTAGCCATGGTCAAGTAACAGTGGCTAAAACTGCCCCCCAGTTTATAGCCTGCTACAGACTACCATCCCAACACCAGGAACTGCACCTGGCCTATGTTGGAATACATGAATATATCAAGTCCTCCAAACCACATTATATTGGGTGACTGAAAATACCCAGACAGACTGGGAGCATTATACTAGCTTCAACACTGTAGGACAAAAGTTCATAGAATCCATAAACCAAAATGCCCAGGAACAACGTACCACTCCCACAAGAGGGGTAAGCATACTGGATGTGATAATCAGCAACATGGGTACTGGATGGCAAGATGAAAAGTGTATTGCTCACTGGTAAGACCAGACCATAGAGTAATCACACTGGATATACACATCCTGACCACAGTCCCTGGCCAGAAAACCACAGTGAAAAACATGTGTAAAGCAAAATTTGCACTCCTCCAAACTGATGTGGAATCCATTAAAGGTCCTGTGCAGGTGCAAAATATGGGCCACACCTCAGAACCTGTTATACAGGCATTCCATGAACACTGCCAGGAATGCTTGGATTATGCAATCCTAAATTAAAACAAGACACAATGCCATACACTCAGGCATCTGGCATGGTGGACACCAGCCATAACCAAACCATGCAAGAGAATGAGGAAGCTACTACATGATAGAGCAAACATAAAAAAAGAAGTAATCACTGATCAGTAGTATGGCAATAAAATATGTCCACACATACAATCCACTAAGGCCAGCCACAACAAGTTGAATCTGTGAATCTTGAGGCAATGTTACACCTGCCCCAAGTACACAGACAACCCCCAACTCCCTCCAAGAAATAGAAATATATGTGAGAGATGCAACCATCTATCCAAACTGGAGGCTGAGCTCCCTCAACTCAGTACTCCCAAAACTAGTCAGCAGGAGAAGGTAACCACACACACCACAAACCCAGTCCCACATAGACCTATCACAACTGCAAACCAAAGACATAAACACAGAAAAACATTCCTGGAGGTCCGAATTACAAACACACCACACCAACAGAGGCCTCCAAAGCAGACACCCAATCAAACAACCTCCAAACATAGCACATGCAACACATAGTACACAAAGCTGGTGTGCCAAACAGTCACAGGCCAGAAGGAGAAACAACATGCCCGATACAGTTGTAATAGGTGACTCCATAGTGAGACACGCTGCTGTCCCGCACACCAGACTGAACAAGGGAAAGGGTACAGTAAGCTGCCTGTAGGCTGCTACAATACGCCACATAACACAAGTATGCAGGTCACCCCAAAGCAAGTAGAAATATGATGCAGTCATAGTCCATGCTGGTATGAATGACCTGAGATGTACCTCCCCAGACTACATGAAAAGAGACATAGATGAGCTCCCCGGTTATGTAGTCCAGGCCGGTATGACACTGACCATTTGCAGCATCCTACCCTCACCAAAAATGATGCCACAGTACAAACACGGAATGATCAGTTATAACAAGTGGCACAATTACTGGTGTCATTCCAAGGGGATCCAATGTCTGTCTGCTTGGGATGTCATGCTTGACAAGCCATGCAGCTGTTCCAGGGATGGCTTGCACCTGTTACCCCTGGGCGTCTGGATATTGGATAAGGCTTTTGCCACCTCCATAGAGCCTTTCATAGGCAAGACTGAAAAGACTAACCCACCACCCTACAAAACATAAGTGGAAAGAAACATAAGGGTAATGCTGACCAATGCCAGATGTGTAAACCTCAATATGCATGCTCCCGAGGCCATCCCCAGTATGGAGAACATCGATGTCTGTGCAGTGACAGAAACCTGCTGCAAGCCTCCTGACAGCACACCAGCACTACCAGGTTATACCACATATCATGCGTTATGGCCCCAAAACCTGGAACAAAACATAAAAGGAGGGTGAGTATCCATATTCAGCACAGATACCCATACGTCCAGGTAACTGACAATGCATAAGGCATTGGAGTCCACCCATGTGCAACTAACCATAGGCAAGACTGCTGTACAGTCTTTAGCATGCTACAGACCACACTCTCACACACAGGAACCCCACCCAGCCATCCTGAAGACAATGGACAGTATGAATGTCCCACCAAATACCAAACAAGGTACTCACAAATTACCACATAGGTGGTAAACCATTATGTATGGAAGGTGTAATCAGGGACCTAGGGACACAAGTGGACAGTAACCTGTTATGTGACACTCATATTGCCAATGTGGCTAGGAAGACTGTCTATACTGGACACCGTATCATGAAAGGATTCACATCTACGTCAACAGAGGTCATTGTGCCCCTATACTGTTCTCTTACCAGACCCATAATCTAGTACAATGCCTCATTTGGGATGTACCTTACCTGACACCTGCAGCAGTTAGAAAGACCTCAAAGGTACCTCACCAATGGGATAAAGGGTCTCAAATATATGTCATATGCTGCCTGGATGTAGACACCCCAGCTGAATGCAGTCACATACTGCCTACACAGAGGCATTGTATGTCTGTTGTACAAGGCCATGTCCAACACAGGAGTAATGGACATACTCCACCCCAGAAAACTCAAAGCCATCGGAGCTGTGAGAGTGAGAGATGTCAACCTCAACACATAATGAAATAGGATGTGCTGGAGGGACAGATACATAACCCAGAGGCTCCCCACACCCTGGAACAGAATCCCACTCCATGTTAGGCAGAGCCCCTCACTGACACTCTTCAACAGGAATCTTGACAAGTGGATGGATGATCGCAGAGTTACACTGGGGTCTTCACTGTGTCATGTCCAGACAGAGGCACAGCAAAGCAAATCATAAACGGCCATAATATTCACATAGCAAGGAGTGGTGAAAGCCACACACACTCTGGCTAGTCTTACAAATGCCCTAGGGTGGATAGCCTAGTATGAACCTATGAACCTATGAAGATACAAATTGTACAGGACACTAAGGATAATCCCAAGGCTTCCACAATCGATGGTAGGAACCGTGTTGGGAATTCACAGATATGCTCTGAATCACACAAATATTACAAACAACATGCCAAACACACACACATATTGCCAACATACATCCTGACAGGTGCAGTGCAACCCCCCCCCCAGAATGCAAAATATCTATCCCAGCAGACTGCTGGCCCCCTGACATTGCAGATGCTGAGGTAACAGCCAGCATCTACAAAGCAAAACACACAGCAGCAATGGTATGAGATGGTGTCCTGGGCTGAGTCCAACATGGACTCCAAGAAGAATGGAATGCCAAATCACACTACTGCTCAATGTCAGCCTTACCACAGGATATGTACCCAAAGAGCAGTGTACAACAACAGTGGTCCTTCTCAGCAAAGGTGTTGCCTGAATGTATACTGAAAACTACCACCCCAGAATCCTGAGAAGCTCGGTCTGCACAGCTATGGAAAGGATCAGCATGTACTGCAGACATAAAGATATTGGGGACCTACTGACACCGGACCCTACCCAGTGTGGCTTTCTTAAGTGCAGATCCTGCCCCTAAACATGTTTGACTCATTTGAAATAGTCATTAAGGCAATTGATGAGGGCAATGTGGTCCACACAGCGTAGCTGGACCTTGCAAAGGCTTCTATACAATACCCTACATGTTCATTATAGATATGCTCACCAGCTTAAATATAAACCCCTATGTCAGTAGAGGGGTTGCAGGCCAGACCAAGGACAGAACTGACATGGTCAGACATGCTGCGGCCATGTCAGACTACAAACCAGATATAACTGGCATCCCACAAGGCTTGGTCCTGGGACCTCCCTTGTTTGGTATATATGTCCCATAGGTACAGGCCAACATGGAAGGACTATGTCTGAACATGTTTGCAGAGGACTACAAACTGCCCACCATATCTGACCCTCCAGCTGACACAAGCATCCCAAAAAAGGGCCACATAGAAACAGACAACTGGTGCCATAGCCATGTCAGCAAGCTAATTGCAGAAAAGTGTATAGTCAACCCCCGTGGATATACAGTAGGTGTTAACCCATTACGTACTTAACATGTAATGAGAGACCTGGGGACACAAGGTGATAGATATCCTGCATTGGACAAACATGTGGCTGTAGTGTTTGCAGAAACATACCATATACCCACCTAATCATGAAGGTTGTCAGATCTAAATAAGGGGAGGTCATTGTGGCTCTGCAGTCATCCTTCATCAGCGTTACAATTGACTACAATAGCCCCTGTGGGATGTACCTCAGCAGACACCTCCATCAACTGTAAAGTCCCCAACAGTACCTCACCAGGAGTATCAAAGAGCTTGCACAGATGCCATGTGTTGCCTGATTAAACAAACTGCAGCTACACACACTGCCATACTGCCCACCCAGAGGCAAGCTGTGCCTGATGTATAAAGCCAGGTCCAAGCTGGAATCAATAAACATGCTGCACCTTGTACAATCTGAATGGCAGTGAGCTATGCACATGACAGACCTGAACCCCAGCACTGACATACATAGGACAAGCTGTACTGCATGATCCATAACACAGAAGCCACCCCCACTGATGAGTAAACTCCCAGTACAGGCTATCCATAGAGTCACCCATCGATCCTCCTCAAGAGGAATCTTGATGAGTGGATGGGAGATGGTAGGTTTACCCTGGGTATCACTGTTATGTCACAGGTAGACAGAGGCACAGTATACTAACCATGACATATGTCATGGCAAACTCCACTTACAATGTGTGTCGAAGGACAAACACACTCTCCGACTAGCATTAGAAATGGCCTATTGCACATCGCTAGTGTTTGCAAATGTACACCTATGTTGTGGAATACACTACCAATGTTGGACGAGCCTGGTTTAAGTAGTTCATATCTGAATATAATGCAACATGGTCAGATGGGCACAACTGGCCCCTAACCAGGCTGTTGTGCTCACTATGGAAATGTAAAGTAGTGATAGGACTAAAGCCCAGGATACTGTCCACCACAGTCAAAGTACTGAACCAGTACACTATGCGGTACTACAGTGTTAGGTCAGTATGAAAGGATGTTGACAACTGTATGCAAAGTATCCCATGCAAATCCTGCAGGCACAGTATAATCCCTGTTATGTTCACACACAAAGCAGTCGGACAGTAACTACACAACATGACACACAACACACAACCATAAACGGGAGATATTTGTTGAAGTTCACACTCATCCACAAATGTGGTGGGCTGCAGAGTTCAACATATGGAAAGCTCACACTGGGCATGCTCACACACTTTGATAAATGAGACATATGTCAGACAACATGCCATGGGAAGGCTGAACTGGGCATGCTCACACACTTAGGCCAAATCTGTTTAGCAGTTGGCCACACATATCTGGTATTTGTACGTGTTATTCCAGGTACCAACCACATTACAGCAATCTGCCCAGTGCACACAGTTAAATTACTACAGAGACATACGTGATATAGTGGATCCCTCCCATATGCAAACATCTTCCACAGATACACAAGTTGTTCATACAAACAGGGAATGCTATGGCAATAAAGACCTGCAAACAGTCTATCAGCAACAAATAATGTGCATTTGACAATTAATCATATGGGTGTAGAGGTCAACACTAGGCTGTTTGCCCTAGGGAATGACAGCTTAGCCAGAGTGTGCTTGGTGTCTGCCTCCCCACAGGATGCACATTCCCCTTTCTAAACACTGATGATGTCAGCACCCTATAAATACAGCAGGAGAAGGGAAACCTCCCAGTAATGTGAATAGCGCGCTCCACTAATGCATCCATCTCGAGTGTCATAACATAGTTAGGTAGGGGGTTGAATCCTACAAATGCTCAGTGGGTGTGTATGAGTGGGGTTGGTGTGTGTGCAAGTCTGTGTGAGGGAAATGTCCCTTTTGGCAACTGGGAAAACACACTACAGGATGCACATTCCCCTTTCTAAACACTGATGATGTCAGCACCCTATAAGTGCAGCAGGAGAAGGGAAACCTCACAGTAATGTGAATAGCACACTCTGCTAATGCGGCCCTCTCGAGTGTCATCACTTAGTTAGGTAGGGGTTTGAATCTAGCCAATGCTCAGTGTGAGTGGGGTTGGTGTGTGAGGGAAATGTCCCTTTTGGCAACTGAGAAAACACACTACACGATGCACATTCCCCTTTCTAAACACTGATGATGTCAGCACCCTATAAGTATAGCAGGAGAAGGGAAGCCTCCCAGTAATGCGAATAGCGTGCTCTGCTAATGCATCTCTCTCGAGTATCATAACATAGTTAGGTAGTGGCTTGAATCCAACAAATGGCAAGTGTGTGTTTGGATGAGGGGGGTTAGTGTGTGTGAGGGAAATGTCCCTTTTGGCAACTAGGAGAACACACTACAGGATGCACATTCCCCTTTCTAAACACTGTTGATGTCAGCACCCTATAAGTACAGCAGGAGAAGGTATGTGGCATGGACAATGACTGAGTCATATGTGTCCATGCCTCTGACTGACCTGTATGCTTGTGCTATGTGGTGAACCATAGTGCCCCACGGGCATATCACTGTGACCTTCACCTTGTCCAGCCTGGTGAGCGTGACCTCACTGTACCGGACAATAAAGGTACCTAACACAACTGTGGCAGGTGTGTTGTCTAGCCGTACAGGCTGTGACTGTTTGGCACACAGGATTTGTGTGCTATGTGTTATGCGTGATGTGTTCAGGCATAACGTATGCCTGTGTGCCAGCTGCAGAGGTGTCTGCCGCTCATGCAGGATGCTATTCTTAGGCTCCACAAATGGCCCAGTGTGTTCACGTGCTTGTATTGCTGTCAGTGTAGGTCTACATCAGACTGGTATTGTAGTCACTGTAGTATTCCATGCCACCTGACAGGTTATGCCAGTACTGGGTTCAGAGTGCTTAGTCCCCAGTTTGGCTATGTGGTTCCATCTCATACATGTGTTTTGCGTCCATGTGTAGGGGAGAGGGCTGACTGTGTACATGTGTCAGCTGTGACATTGCCACATGACCTACATATTCCACAACTGTACCATAGAGGTGACTGACAACTGACCTTTGCACATGCTACCATAGTATTGTGATTGCCATGGTGATTAACAGCACATAGGGCCATTGGGGAACAAGGTACATAGGTTCATAGGTTCATACTAGGCTATCTGCCCTAGGGCATTTATGAACCTAGCCAGAATGTGTTTGGCTGTCGCCATCCATTGTAAATATATCTTGCCATGCCCTTTTCCGAGGTTAGTATACTGTGCCTCTGTTTAACAGTGACACAGAAGTGATACCCGGGGTACACCTACAATGTCCCATCCACTCATCAAGCTTCCTCTTGAAGAGAGTCAATGAGGGACTCTGCCTAACCTGGACTGGGATTTTATTCCAGAGTGAAGTGAGCCTCTGGGTTATGAATCTGTCCCTCCAGCATGTCCTATTTATTTTAGTGCTGAGGTTCAAGTCTCTCAAGCGTGTAACCTGATGGGATTTGGATATTCTCAGGTGCAGCATGCCCATTAATTCCGGTTTTGACATGGCTTTATACATCAGGCACAGATCGCCTCTGAACAGACGGTATGCCACTGAGTAGAGCTGGGGTTTCTTTAACCGGTCAGCATATGGCATCTGTTTGAGCCCTTTGATCCTCTTGGTGAGGTACTTTTGGGGTCTTTCCAGTTGCTGCAGGTGTCTGGTAAGGTACATCCCAACAGGGGGATTGTACTCAAGTATGGGCCTGATGAGGGATGAGTAAAGAGGCACGATGTCCTCCCCTGATCTTGATGTGAATCCCTTCATGATGGGGTGGGCTATATAAAATGTCTTTCTAACCACTTTGGCCACGTGGTTGTCAAATGAGAGATTGCTATCAACTTGGGTCCCCAGGTCCCTAATTATTTCTTCTGTACTTAATGGATTACTACCTATGTGGTACTTTGTGGGCACTTTGCTTTTGCCAAAGGGGATGACTATACACTTTCTTGCATTCAGCTTGAGGCTATGGCTCTGGCACAAGTTGTCTGTTTCTATGAGGTCCTTTTGGAGGATGCTTGTGTTGGCTGGAGAGTCGATTATGGCGGCCAGTTTGCAGTCATCTGCATATTTGGTCAGCCACAGTCCTTCCGTGTTGGCCTGTATCTCCGATAAATATATACCGAACAAGAGATGTCCCAGGACTGAGCCTTGTGGGACACCACTTGTAACTGGTTTGGAGTCTGGCATGGCTCCAGCAATTCTAACCATGTGGGTTCTGTCCTCTAGCCAGTGTGCAATCCATCTAGTGACGTAGGGGCTTATATTTAAGCTGGTGAGCTTCTCTAGAATGCCCGAGTGGGGTATTGTATCGAAGGCTTTTGCAAGGTCCAGGTAGGCTGTGTGGACCACCTTCTCCTCGTCAATGGCCTTGGTGACTGTTTCAAAGAAATCAACCAGGTTTGAGAGGCAGGATCTGCCCTTAAAGCCAAACTGGGTATGATCCAGTGTCTGTAGGTCCCCAATATCTTTATTTATGAGGTCCATGATGAGCCTTTCCATAGCTCTGCAGACCGAGCTAGTGTGGCTTATGGGACAATAGTGTCCAGGATCCATTGAGGCACCACCTTTCTGTAGAGGGACCACTGTTGCTGTATGCCACTCTTTGGCCACATATCCTGTAGTAAGGCTGGGATTGAACAGTAGTTTTATGTTTGGTTGTAGCTCTTCTTGGAGTTCATGTAGGACACAGCCCGGGACACTGTCTGGTCCCATTGATGCAATGTGTATTGCTTTGGAGAGGGCGGCTCTTACCTGAGCATCTGAGATGTCAGGGGGGCAGCACTCTGCTGGGATACATATTTCCCTTTTGGTGTGGAGGGGGGGGGAGAAGTTTGCGCTGAACCTGTCAGCTAGAATGTTGGCAATGTCTGTGGGTTTGGTGTTTCTATTGACATTTTGGACTACCTCTGAGCATATCTGGGTATTAGCACCCAGGTTCCTAACATAACTGAAGAAAGCCTTGTGATTATCCTTAGTGTCCTGTGCAATTTCTCTTGAAGCTGGCCTTAGACAATCTTATGAGTGCCTGTAGTTATTTGCTAATACTGATCAGTGATGCCTTCCCTTTTTGGGATTTTGCTGTATCATTTAGTAGCTTCCTCCTTCTATTGTGTAGTTTGTTTATGGCTGGGGTCCACCAGATAGGACGTCTGCCTTTGGAGGATTGGGTCTTGGTTTTATTCGGGATCACATGATCTATGCATTCCTGAAGGTGTCCATAGAATGTGTTTATAGAGGAATCTGTGGTCTGGTCTGTAGTTTCCACAGGCCCGGGGGCTTTGAAGGTTTCCGCCTTAGTTTTGAGGAGTGTGAATTTGCTTTAGAGAAGTTGTTCACTGTGGTGTTCTGGGCAGGGGGTGGGGTCGGGATGTGAATAACCAGTGAGATTAGTTCATGGCCTGATCTTACCAGTTAGGGATACACTTCTGGTCTGGAGCATAGAGTCCCCATGTTGGTGATGATCAGGTCCAGTATGTTTCCCCTTCTTGTGGGAGTGGTAACAAGTTGTTCCATAGCATTTGAGCTCATATATTCTAGGAATCTTTGGCCTAGGGTGTTGGAGCTAGAGTCATGCTCCCAGTCTATGTTTGGGTAGTTGACGTCGACCAATATAATGGTGTTTGGAGAGACCTTCATATTTCCACTGTTCTCAGGAAGGCCGAGTGCAGTTCTTGGGTTTGGGAGGGTGGACTGTAGCAGGCTATAACCTGGAAGGCAGTTTCACCCATTGTTAGTTGCACATGGATAGTCTCTGATGCTTGGTGCTTTGCCACCAACCTGGAGATGTGGGTATCTTTGATGAATATCAATACTCCCCCTCCATTTGTGGTTTGTTCCAAGTTCTGGGGCTGAAAAGCATGGTATGAGGTATAACCTGGTAGTGCTGGGGTGCTCTCAGTAGCCCTGAACCAGACATTTGTTACTGCACAGATATTGATGTTCTCCATGCTAAGGAGAGTTTTGAGTGCATGCATCTTGAGGTTTAGACTTCTGGCGTTGGATAGCATTACTCTTACTTTCGTATCCCTTGTGATACCTATGAAGGTGGGTTTGTCATTTGAGCCTTGCCTAACATAGGCACTATGGGGGTAGCAAGAGCCTTTGCCAATATCCGAAAGCCCAGGGGTGACAGGTGCAAGCCGTCCCTAGCGAAGCAGGTGGTTCAACAGAAGATGAATATGTGAGGGTGTAGTGCCTGTGATTAGTTAGCAGTAGCATATATGACTGCTCACGTGGACAAATGCCAGGTAAGTCATATGCAATGTGTCACAGGCAACGTACATGTAAACAGGACAAACAGTGACATTCTGTCAAGTGAGACATGGACATACATATAGTAAGTTATGCAGATGTCACTAGGAGTCCACAGAAGCTCTGTAACTATGCATTGCAAGTGGGATCAGTATTCCAGGGTAATTGCAAGCAAACATGCATGCAAACAAAGCTACAGTAAGCAGGGCTGCATGTAGTCCATTGTACAACAAACAAGCTGTACCACTTCCAGTAGGTAAAACTGCAAATATGCAGGCACTATGCACATGTACATGGAAATACACAGGTCAGATGGCTAGGGTCCAGTCTCAGCGCACACAAGTGTACAGACCATGTACTGTCAGGATGTACAATAACTGGATGGAAACCCATGTGCTCATACCTGCAGTAATACACATGTCAAATAACAGACACTGAGCCTTCACTCAGTGGTTCCATACTTAGTAGGATGTATGCTACCTGGCCTGCCACCACAGTATCCCTGACATGTATGGGGACTCTCCCTCCTGTGACAGTTTTGTGTGTTGGGGCTGTCTAGCATGGTATGAGATGTGAGCTTGCAGTGCTAGGGTGCTCCTGTGTGTCCTGTACCAGTCGTGTAGTACTGCACACATATCAACATCCTCAAACATCCGCATTGCAGAGTCCAGTGTGGGCAACATGCCACTTGCAGTTTACATGTCCATCATTGCGTATTAATACATTCATTACCTTATCCCCTGTGCTACCTATGTATGTAGCCTTCTGTTGACATCCTTACCACCAGAATGCCAACATGTGCAGATGATACATTATGGTACTTACCATGGGTGTAGGCAACAGTACATGACAATCACACCCTTACTGCATCAGGCATGCTGTGATATACCCACAATTATTCCAGCACACAGTACTGTTAACAACATGATACTATTACTACACGTCTATGTAGTCACCCTGTGCATCAGCAACATGTTAACCTGTACCTGCACTGATGTTACAGATTGCAGGAGGTGGCACAGTTTCATCATATGCACAGGGTGTGAACTTGGTATGCCTGAGTCATCCACCGATACCACTGATTGACATGTATGTGTATGTGTGTTGGTGAGGGACAGCAGTACAAGGTGGGGCAATGTTGATGCAGTGTGTGCGTGTATGCGGTAGCCCTAGGTGTTGTCAATTCGCATGTGTGTATGGATGCACACAGTTCCACCTCATGGCTGCCATATACTGGTGTTTGTGGACAGCCACAGACTGTACCTGCCAGGTCATACAGATCAGTGTCTCTGGCCACGGACATGGTACCTGTGCCTTGCAGGGGTGCTACGGACTGTATCCGGTACCAACCCAGACTGGGTACTGTCATCAGAAGCAGGTGTTCGTTGACTGGACACAGATCCCTGTCGGGCCTGGCCAGAGCCACGTGCACGTGGTCTCCTGGGGCAGTCTGATGACAGCACAGACCCAGCATTGCTGGGGCTGCTGCTGGCACTATGGGGGCGGCCACGGCCCTGTTGTCGTCCGCGACGACTGCCAGCTGCTGCTGTTGCTGGCATACACCCATGTCGATGCCTCAACCATCCACCATCGCCCTGGCTCATGGACATGTAGTTGTGGAACCGGTCTAATATGTCCCCACAACGTCTGTCTATGACATCGGTGAAATTACAGATGGCAGCCGCAATGTCACGCATACTGTCAGTCATGGCTGTGCGACATGCTGTCAGCTCCCTCAGACCCTGTCTGGTGTACTGTTCCATACACGACTCTGCCTGCATGACAGCCCGAAACATAGCTGAGGTTGTAAGACCTCTGTGGGCACGTCTGACAGGGGCAGTACGCCCACGGATGCTCCCCCGAGAACCCCTGGACATCTGTCTGTGTGGTACCATCTCAGGGCCATGCCCATGGCTGCTGTGTGGGGAGGCATGTGCCACAGATACCACATTACCCTGGTCAATGCCCACTGTATGCTGTCCATCACCTAGGGACATTGGTGACAAAGGGTGTATTGGCAGGATAACTGTGCGCATTGATGGGGTTGACAGCTCTGTACTGTCAATCGGCTGACCAATGATGGACCCTGGCATACCTTCCTGTGCCATTACACAGATGTCATCATTATCAGTACCCATGGCACCTGATTCAGGTTCCCTGCTGCATGACACCAGAGCAGCACCAGAACCTGTGGAAGGGAAACAGGAAACAGTTTACAATGTCTACACATTACCAGTGATGCACACATCCACAGGTCCAGACATGCACACATGCACAGGTGCACACATGCACAGGTGCACACGTGCTCAGGTGCACAGGTGCACACATGCACACATGCAGACATGCAGACAAGCAGACATGCACACGTGCACACATGCACACATGCACAGGTGCACACATGCACACATGCACAGGTGCACAGGTGCACACATGCACAGGTGCACACATGCACACATGCACACATGCACACATGCACACGTACACATGCACACGTACACATGCACACAATTGTACACTACTCAGTATGCGTGATATCAACACATAGACACAGACACACCTGCATGCATACAAAGAGCACTACTAAGTGAGCCTAATATTACTATTACTATCAAGACTATTACAGGTATTGTTAATACACACTCACCAGCATGGATAGGCTGCATTGCTGTTACACCGGAGGGACCTGCAGAAGTGAGGAAACTAATGTCAGTGGGCACAACTGTGCCATTGTTACTGAGTATGATACAGGTCAGTAGTACAACAGTCGCGTTTCACAGGTCAGCTGCTAATATTGAGGATATCACACTTGCACATTAAATACTATGATGACAGCTACAAACCAAGGACACACCTCACACATGCATTAACTACCAGTGTACACAACAGTCAACTATACATATGGCATATTACCTGCACACTAATAGTCTTGCTACTGTGTGGCTCCAGCCTCCATCATAATGCATGTCTGCTGCTGTTGTTGTTGCTGGTGGACTGGAGCCACTACACTCATGAGTAGTCCCTCCAGTCTGGTGAGTGTTGGATGTGTAGCCACCCCACCACCTGTGGCGACCTGTTGCCTGTGGATATCTGACGCACGCTGACGGACATTTCTGATTAAATCACTGCAGTGATGTCGTACCTGCTCATATGTCCTATTATGCGTGCCTATGTCATTTACCCGACGAACCAGGTCTTGCCACAGTGCAGCCTTCTCCTGCTGATTCTGGCTGGTGCGGGAAAAGAGTATTGCATAATCCCGCACCAGGCTCTGGTGTATCTCCTCATCCTCAGCTGCGGAGTAAGCGGGATTTCGCGGGTGAGCCATGTACCTGAAAAAGAAAATAACCTGATATCAGCAATATATGTCAGCAGAATTTGGCACACATACTACACATGCTACTCGACTGTTATGATACAACATATCTCACATAAAGCATCTGTCTGTCTATTGGTGGATATACATGTAAATGGCCAGGTATCAGTGCTCAGCCAGCAACTGTGCAACAGTACCTGGCACACTCCATACGACATACTACCAAACCCCAGCAGTCAGAACACTGATTCAGGTCCAGAGCACCTCCTCACTCTGGGGGTTGTATCTAGGTACTGTATGGCCTACATCATCAACTACTGTGAGCTGACCACACACTAATTGCCCTAGATATACATATCCCACCTCCACCACCAGCACAAACGACTATAGTGAATAACATTGCAGATGCAAACTTTACACTTTGTAACAGTGACATGGTATCCTTTCAGCCCACTGGGCCAGTGGAAGACACAACCCACAATGCTGACCCCTACACAAATGCTTTCTATGGACATCTCTGAGAATGCATGGATCATGCAATCCCATATATGACCAAGACACTCTCCACAAAGGGACAGCATCCTGTCTGGTGGACCCCAGCCATAGACAGATTGTATTACAAAAGATGGAAGCTACTGCAAGACAGAGCATAATTCCATAAAGGGAAGGCATGTCTGAGCAGCACTAGTAAGGATCTATTTTCCCTCATACAAACATCCATGGGCAACTTTGAGAGGGAAATCAAGAGGGACACTACAGATAACCACAAGGCCTTCTTCAGTTATGTTAGCAACCTGGTCAGAATCCCTCCTTTATGCTCATAGTTAGTACACAACAACAAATATTTCATTGGAACCACAGATATTGACAACATTGTGGCAGACAGGTTCAGTGCAGGTGTCACCCCTCCCTCTCCCCCAAAATAAGACATAGTTATCCCAGCTGAATGTAACCTCCCTGTCATCACAGATGTCCAGGTGAGAGCCGCCCTCAGGAAAGCAGAATACACAACATGACTGGGACCTGATGGTATCCCCGGTTTCATGCTACATGAACTCTGACAAGAGCTAAACACACATATAGAAATGCTTTGTAACACTAGACTGACTACAGGATATGTACCTGTACACTGGCGCACAGCAGCAGTGGTTCCACTCCATGAAGGAGGCACCTCAACATACCAGTACAATACAACACAATACAATACATTACAATACAATACAATACAATATGCTATTGCCCCTGGGATTACAGCAGCATACTGTTCTGCTACCCTGACCATTGTGACACATGTGGTGTGATAGTACCTGCTGCTGTCACACAGTTACACAGGGTGACTCATATGGCATATTACCTATTTGACTAACATTCAGCAGGGGTATGTGTGACATGTACTCATGGGGAGTCTTGCTTCTTAACACTGTGTGGTTTATTGCAGGGTATGTCTTATCTGTGGGTAGGAACCTTTACCTCCACATGTACTCTCTATTGCAGTGGCATGGACAACACACAGCAGTTATTTAGGTTGTGGATGGTGTGAGGTGTTACTATGGTTGTTGGACATCTGTCATGGGTGTGACTTACGTATGTAAATCCAGGAGTGGTAACCTCTATGTGGGTAGTATGTGTGTACTCTGTGGTGTTGTCAGTCACTGTGCATTGGTAATGTGTTTGAGTGCATTGTCACAGTGTTGTACATGTCACTGTGTCCTTCTCCATATTTGTAGCTGTCATGTGAGGTACATACCATGGCATCCATTATGTGTTGTGGAGGGGTACACTGACGTACATGTCCATAGCTGACACACCATATCTGCTGACACATACCATGTGCAGGTATTCCAGGAATAGTGTGCCACTGTGAATCATTGGGGGGACTATTGTACACATTTATGACCCTGTTCACCCCTGACACATGCAGTGGTGGGCAGCCAATCACATATCTGGTGGTTACTGGTGTAGGTGATTTGAAATTGGGTATGGTACTCCAGTTTTGACACTGGTGTTCACTCCATGCCTTTGTCACCAGGCACCTGTTGCAATACATCTGTACACATGTGCTTCACTCAGAATATATATACATCTCTCTCTCTCTCTCTCTCTCTATATATATATATATATATATATATATATATATGTATATAGATATATCTATATGTATAGAAACATCCAATCTCCCTTAGACCGGCTAACTCTCTACTCATCTGTCACTTAAACATAAGAAGTCTGAACAACAAGGTTCACAACCTACATGCCATGCTTGCAACCTATCTACCTGACATCATGTGTCTAACTGAAACATGGCTTAAACCATCAACCAAAGATAATCAGATAATGTCACCTGGGTTCAACATACTCAGAGCTGACCGCATAAAGAAAAGAGGAGGTGGGATAGCTGTCCTTTATAAAAATACGCTAAACATCCTAACTAACCCCAAACAACCATGAGTTGCTAATGCTGAAATATTAGCTCTAAAAATACAACTAAATAAACTAAAAAGCGTAAACCTAATAGTTATCTATATACCCCCAGGGAACAATATCGAAACTTTAGAAGCCATCTTAAACTGGATAGATAACAACTATCCACAAGAAACAATAGTCCTGGGAGATGTTAACATTGATTGGAACCAATGCTCTGCACAGTCCAATCCTACTTCTTTAAATCTCCATGGTTTCTCTCAGATTATAACCACTACCACCAGACTAGGTAATAATAAACAAAAAGAAAGCATACTTGACTGGGTGCTCGTCAAGGAGCACCCCCAAAAATATACCCCGGGGACTCTCCCCAATGATCTTAGTGATCATATGCTTACTTACATTATGAAAGATAATACACCCAATGCTAGCATGCCAGTTCATAAAACAATCAGAAACAAAAAAAAATTTAATCCAATAAAATTTAACATGGAACTTAAATACTGTAACTGGTCAAAATTGAAATCCCTTCCCCTAGATGAGGCAGTCTCACATTTTAATGAAACATTCCTTACCATACTTGACTCTCATGCTCCCAAAAGGGTATCTAGAATCAAAACTCACATAGCACCCTGGCTAACCACAGAAACCAAAACCAAAATAATTAATAGGGACAAAGCATGGAACAAGTGGCGTACTACCAAGTTACCACTAGACCGGGTCATCTTCCAGCAAATAAGAAATGAAACTAAAAAGGCCACCACTCAAGATAAGAAAAACTACTTTCACCACCTACAAAACAAAAACCAAAAGAACCCTCAAAAATTCTGGGCAGGATTGAACAAACTTCTCCAACCAGGAAAATCCACCACTCCTACCCCAGAAACTCTATCTGATAAGAACCAAGAAGAAGTAGCTAACAACTTTAATACTTTCTTCACCAAAACCATTCAGTTACTAGCTAACCAGCTACCTGCTCCCTCTACCACACCAAACAATATGACACCCAACTCTCCACTATCCTTTAACCTCCAACCCATACCCACCGCCTTCATCCGATCCCGATTGAAAAAACTAAAGCCAACTACCCTCTCAGCTGATCTTCTACCAGCAGAATACCTGTAAATTGCTGCAGATGTCATTGCCTACCCCATTTCAATCTTAATTAACAGAACCATTACTGAGTCCACTATCCCAGCAATCTGGAAAATATCTTACGTCATACCTCTTCATAAAGGAGGAACATCCACCGAACTCTCTAACTATAGACCAATAGCCATATTATCACCACTTGCCAAAATTATGGAAAAGTGTGTGCATAACCAACTCATGTCCTATCTCATCCAAAACAAGCTACTAACTGACTGTCAGCATGGATTTAGACCCCACCGTAGCACGACTACTGCCCTCCTCTCTTTCACCGAGAAAATTAACCATAACCGGAATAACAAAAATATTTCCTCAGCTCTCTTTCTAGATATGTCGAAAGCTTTCGACATGGTAAACCACCAGCTACTTCTCAAAACCTTAGTAACCTTACATCTAGACACCCAAGTCCTAAACTGGTTTCAGGCCTACCTCAGAGGCAGACAACAGGCAGTTATGTGGCAGAACAAACTCTCCTGCCTACTACCGAACAGTATAGGCGTACCTCAAGGGTCCATATTAGGACCTCTTCTGTTCTCAATATTCATAAACGACCTCCATTCAGTTATCCCCGAAGCCACCTGCATCCAATATGCAGACGACTCAACTCTCATCTGTTCTAATCCCATCCTTGATAACCTTCTAACAACTACCCAACACTGCTTTACCAAAGTTGAAAATTGGCTAACTGACCATCAACTCATCTTAAACCCAAAAAAAACCCAACTACTTCTCTTCCACCCAACCAACCCAACACCTTTCACACATTTTACCATTCAATCCAACAATGGTAACATTATCTCTCCTACTACCAACGCTAAACTATTAGGAGTAATCATCGACAATAAACTACGATTTGACACCCACATCAACCAAACTATTAAAATGGTAAACAAAAAGCTAGGGTCTTTATATAGGTTAAAAACCTTCCTAACTCCAGCCGCTAGGCTAGCTACTGCCCGCTTGCACCTCCTATCCACCCTACTATACGCCTCCCCAATCCTTACGAACCTCAACAAGTCTGACCTCAATCGTCTCTCCACTTCTTATAACTGCATTGCTAGATTCATCACTGCCCTACCCTATAGAACACACCACTGTATTAGCCTGAAAAAACTTGACTGGCTAGAACTCCCTAATCTTCTACTGGAATACCAACTCATAGAAGCCTTTAAAATCCTGAAACATCCAGAGAACACCCCTGCACTAAAGAACATACTAACCCCTTACTCCAACCTAAGTTCTCTTCGCTCATCTAACAAACTCTTAATACAAACTAGCAAGTCCCATAACCTAGGCGGAGATTCACTGTACTCCAATATTATTGGCAAGGTATGGCATTCTCTTCCCAATAAGCTAACATCCTTGCCATCACTAGTTCTATTCAAAAAAGAACTAAAAATCCACTATAAATCACATTGGCTCTGTCCTTGTACAAACCCTGACTAACATTCCCATGAGCAATTCTACATACAAATAGGCAATTTTTGTCTTATTCAACTAAGTGTGAATTAACCTGAATGTAATGAAATGTAACCAATTGTACCTTCTACTGTAATAATCTTCTCTCTCTTAATACAATGTAATTTGTCTTTATGTCTTTTGTAACAATATATCATTGTTTAACCCTGTTGGAGCTTTTCTCCCCGGACTCCGCTGAAAATGGACATGTATCCAGTCGGACTATCCTGGTCAACAAATGTAAAATAAATAAAAATAAATAAATATATATATATATATATATAGATATATATATGTCTGTATACATATACACACATATATATATATATATATATATATATATATATATATATATATTGATGTACATATATTGCTATAGATATGGAGAGGGGGGCACAGAATGGGTGAGAGTGACAGAGGGGTGGGACAGGGGTGTTGAGGTCCTCATATACAGTCATACCTGTAGATAGTCAGATCAGTCTGTCTATGTATATGTATCTACATATATCTATATCTGTATGCGTGTATTACATATATATGTTTGTACATATTCTATCTATCTACATCTGTCTATGTATTCCTACATCTCTCTCTATGTATGTATACATATATGCATATATATATATATATATATATATATATATATATATATATATATACATATATACACATACATATTTTGACATACATACATATCCATATGATAGACAGGTATATCAACATGTTTGTCTACCATACTGTATATACTGTATACACACACTAACATACTGCTAAACATACATAACTGTGAAAACTACTTTGTACATTGCACTACAACCTACAGTCAACCTACATTGATATGTGCACATAGATGCTCTCACATACAAATGTATGTACAGCCTTCAGTGATAGTTGCTGTATGTCCCCTGCCCTTTGCACATCTTCATATACATATGGATACAGACCAATAACACATATGGAGGGTTCACACTATGTAGACCTTTATAGTATTACTTTATATTACCTGTGTTTGTCACAGCTGCTTGTGTTGCTGTCTGGTTTTGTGTCCTGCTGCTCCACTTGCCAGTTGTCAGCTTTCAGGTGGCTGTTGCTGAACAGTTTTGTTTGTGTCTGTTTAATTTCGTTTTTCTCTGTCTCTGTCTCTCTCTCTCTCTCTCTCTGTCTGTCTCTCACTTCCTCCTCAGGGTGCAATGAAAGTATTGCATGTGTGAACTAGGAGTAAAGCATACTTTTGTAGGTATCTGCATATGTCCATGTGATGGCCTCTGCACCAATTGTTAGCCAGCATTTGCTAATTGCATGCAGACAGTTGTGTACTGATTGCAGTTCTCACTGTGATTTCAGAACAGTGCTATAAAAAGGTATGTGAGATAGGCATAGCCCTTTCAGATTTTAAGGGCAGGGACCATGCTGGTATGCTGTGGACAATGTTCTGTGAGTGTAAAGGTTGGTATCTCTCTCATATTTCCAGCTGTGTTGTAGATTAACATTCCTCCATTCATTTCTCCAGTTTCCTGTACTAACTGTGTATGTACACTGACACCTACGACTACTACTACTACTGTTAATGTGTGTGTGTGTGCTTCCCTTGCACTTTTGCTTGCACTTTGTTGCTATGGCTTCAATATTTGCCATTTACAGTCACTACTTGTATGCCTGCTAGGTGTCCTGACTGTAGTGTGCTGCTGTGGCTTTCCTATTTTCCATGTACATTCACACCTTGGAATGCTTGCTATATCTGCTAGGGTGTTACAGCATGCAGTGTGGTCTGGCCATGGTGTGGGCCTTGACATCTATTAGGGTATTTGAGTATGCTGCTGAGCAGGCCCCAGAGACTCTCAGGTGCATCTGTTATCTGCCTCATGGAATGGTACATATCAGTGGGGTACACCCATTAAATTGTCTGGTATGCTGCAGTTGTGACTGTGGGATAGCATGAGCATATGTATTACTACAGTTTTTCTGCCATGCAAGTGGGGCATACTTTCAGGACTCCATAGTTACCATTGCATGCATTGTAACACCTTTCTGCCTACTGTTTGTACATTTCACATGCATCCCTGTAACTCATTCACTGTTGCTATGTCTAGGCTCTTAACTATTCAAATATGGTGGTGTCAGACCTCTCATGTGTACAAATATTTGCAGGTTGTCCACATTTCCGACTCATATTTTGGTCAATATCTCATGCACAGCTTTTTCTGGCAAATCACTCTGGGCTCAAGTCAGACTATAGTGACAAACATTCAAGTTTCAGACTTCATACCCTTCCAAACATCCCACAAAATGCAGAACCTGTTACTCTTTGAACTGTCTGAGTTTGTTGTAACATTATTTGTAATGTGTCCCTGGTTTTGGCCCTTTGCTCCACATATTTTATTACTTGGTCCGGATGTGTTCCTGTAAGAGGTTGTGGGGTATGGGCAGTGATTATCCTGCTGTGAGTATGTGTGTGGCTTGCAAGGTGCTACAGTGACATTATTACCTACTAGCTACCAACTAGCATGGCTGTTTCTGTTCACACACTACTATTATGGAAATCCACTAGTTTTGACAGTAATTCTAAATGACATGCTTTGTGTATTGCACATCCTATATTCCCTTTACATTCATTCCTACTATTACATGATATATTTATTTTAGCACAATGTTCTTGTATAACAGTCATGGCTTAGTGGTAAATCATGCAGACTACTGTTTCCAAGGTCCTGGGTTCGGGACTGCCAGTGGGATTTTATTTTGCTTCTGAACTGACTACAGGACCTGTCAATCAAAGTGACTAAGCCACTTTTAAGCAGTTGTAACCAGGTTAGCGCTGGTTTGTGTGGAGCTCACGCATGCGCACTGGCGTTTAGCTCCACGCACACACGTGCACACCTGATTACAACCGCTTAAACGTGCTTACTCTTGCGCACACCCGCGCTATTTTCTTTGAAAGAAATTAAAATGGGGAGACAGGAAAGTGGTGAAAAAGGGGTCACAAAGAGTGTAAGACAGTAGGGAAACAAGCTTGGGTTTTGCAGGAGGGATGTAGGTAAGGCCCATAGCTGCCCATTTCTTCATCAGCAACAGCTGTGCATATGTTTGTAATTTGGTGTGACATTTGATACCTTCCACCCCTGAGAGAGGTGTAAGGACAACAGTAATACTTGTTGTACAGCCAATTGTAATTGATAGTTTCCATGTCCGGCAGACATATGTGCTGAATGGGCAGCTATGTATGGGGCGTAATTTTTTTGTGGGTACAGAGTGCCCTTTTTTTTTTTTTTCAGGTGAGAGTGGTATGTCAGGTGAAGGAAGTCAGTATAGCTGGGGAGGTAGGTTGGGTAGGTCAACAGACAAGACAAACAAGACGCATACAGGGGCAGTGTATGACATGTGTGTGGGGGGGTTACACAATTGACGGGGACGGAGGTTTGGATATGCAGAGCCCATGAGCCCACAGATGGCAACAGTGGAACTGATATCCCCACCCATGGGCAGTTGCCACTGTTCCTTCACTGCCCAGGACGGGGCTGTGCTGGGGGCTGAGTAGGCCGGGCAACAGGCATGCCCGTAAGTTGTGCCACCTGTGCCTCAAGCTGGCATAGGGGCTCAAGAACAGAGTCCCGGATCTCCCTACGCACCACAGTCTGGACACTACAGAGGGTGAGTGGTGGTTCTCCTCCGGCCACGCTTGCAGAGGGGGGACGGGCCCCATCCCCTGTAGCGCTTCCACCCGCAGGTGGCACAGGGCCACCGGAGGAGGGTCCAGACTGGGCACTAGTGCCAGGTGCACTCGCCAGCTGAGGTGGGAGAGGTGGGTCCGCTGGGACCCGCCTTCCCTGTCATTCTATGTTTTGCATTATGTCATGACAGTTTGGGTTAGTAACATACAATACCATTCGCAATTAGTTGTAACAGCATGCATTAGTATTCCCATTAACCAAACACCCAGATATTCACACCATTGAACAGTGAGCATAACACATGCATAATTTGAAAAGCAATACACAGTCCAACAACATGCAGGGTTGATTGATGGCAACAGGCCATCAGGTTTGGATGTATGAACAGGTCAGATGCATCAACGGACATGCAAATATTTATGACCCATCAGGACAAATGTCCAGGGGTGTTAATTGTGATTGCACATACCAATTTCACGTGGAATGGATTATATGTGGTTATAGGGTGGGGTGAAGAAAATATTATTAACACCTTCGAATACCAATACATATGCTGTACATTTCTAATAGCTACAGATATATACACACTACTGTTCTAACTACAGTTTCCTATATGATAACTACTTCACTTTGGTGATAGGACTGTTACTGCTACATCAATATACATTTTATTGTTATTCATACATGTTCATATCTGGCTTTGTTCAGCTACATCATCCTGCTACATTTGCTTTATATAGCTATAGACAACTGTGGATGTTTGATATTTCAGACAATCATACTATCTGCATATTGCAGACTGAGAGCAACATATCCATATTTTGGGATACACATTCCAGCTGCAGCAACACTTTGGACACATTTCGCAGTTTGGTTCTACTTGTTACATTCATTTCATTCTGTACTGACTGCAGTATACTTTATTCAGGGGTTATTACTACTTTATTGGTGGATTCATAACTCTTTCTCACACCCTCTCACTTGTTTTCATTTTACTATTCAGGATGGTACTTACTTCTAGGCTTTATTGACATGTTTTACCTGTAGTTATTACAATCCTTTCCAGCAGTCTCACGTCTGTCATGTTTCAGTATTTCAACAGGGATATATTTCACACATGTGATTTGCTCATCTTCTGCAGCTGTACTTTTCAGCCTGCTGCAGGTTATGCACTATTATATTACAGGTGGGGCATCTTTATTTCAGACTTTATTTGAGACATTTTCATTTTTCTGTTTGGATTACAGACTGCAACACACTTTTGTAATCAAGCAATACTTGCAAACACTTTTACACTGTTACTTGCACATTTTATTACTTAGTGACTACACTGCACTCTTTTGCTAACTGTCATACTTTGATATTTCTTTACAGTTACTGGAGATGGATTACTGACCTGCCTGGTGGTGCAACCGCACCAGCCTATCGCCATAGGCTCTGCGGTTCGCAGAATGGGCACCTGCAGCTGTAATATAAATGAAGTAATATTGGAATACACATCCATAATATCAGCTAATTTAATTTCTTACATACATAATTAAATGTAACTTACTCAGTAGTGGGGCGTTGGGCATTTGCCGGGCCTCCTGTATCCAAAGGTTCAATTGGTCCTGCTTGCATCTCTTCAGGTCCGCATGGTGGTGACGGACCTGCTCACCAGTCCTTGGAATCCCTGTGGCACTGGTGAGATCATGAGCCAACCGGTCCCACGCCTCAGCCCTATATGCTCCCCACAGGACCTGGCCCTGCATGAGTTGGGCCTCATGATTGTGGACTAGGAGCCAGACCATGTATCTGGACTCCTCAACACCCCACCTCTGTGCTCGAAAGCAACTACCCTCACCTACACCTGACATTCTGGCTGCAAGTCAGTTCTACAATCGTTTATGCTGTGTATTCCAGCCTATGGGGCTTATATATGCCGTTTTGCCTGCACTTATCTGTGATTGGCCATTTTGGAATTGTATCCACTTCACAAAACCTGCTTTGTCATGCTCCACTTTCTATTCATTCCTATATATTTGCTATTACTGCATTTCTGAGTACAGCTGTTGTGGCTTAGTGGTTCAGTACCTTGACTATGGTGCATGGTATCCTGGGTTCAAACCTGGCCACTGCTTTTTATATTTTATGACTGTCTAGACAGGCTAGGGGATGTGTCTGTGTAAAGGCAGTTTTGTTACAGCTTGCTCAACATTGCCCGTCGGTTAGCTTGTTAGCGAGGTGCGCAGCTCTGCGCAAACGGGGTACGCTGGCTTACGCCTCATTTGGCTGTCAGCACGCATATCACACTCAGCTCAGCTAGGGGCACACAGTTTCAGCGTGTTAAACCACTGCTCACCTATGGGCAGATGCACTCACCCTGTTAAACTGTAGCTCAGCTATAGGCACATCTGGCATTTTTTATTGTTTTGTTACCTCACATTTCTTCAAAATAAATGGACTATTTCATTACATTTTACATAAAATGTGATTTTATATGTGTACATGTTTGTCAGGGACTTGTTTTGTGCTTATTTTGCTAAAAATAAAAATTGGTGTTGTGGGGGCTCGAACCATGAATGCCTGCTCTTCAGCCGCTACGCTATTGCTTCTTGGCTTACTTTGCATATTTAGTTCTTATATGCTTTCCCACTGACTGTTAACTGTAGCTGCGCTACGGGCACGCCCGCGCAAACGAGCGCACTCACGGGCAAACATCTTTACGTTTTAACAAAAATTTATAACATGTTCATTTATATATTTTCTGTTCATAGTCTGTGGGGGCATGTGTTGTGTTGTGTTTATTCACATTTCCATGGACTCTGTCGTGGTTGTTTACTTTGGGCACGTTTACTCTTCTGGGGGCGTGTCCACTTACAGGGCTCAGCCTACGGACACACCCCCTACTGTCTTACACAGACCGTGTTAGCCTTAGGTGTGATTCAGCATGCTCTCATGAATATGCAGAGCATGCTGACATCACTCCGTTTAACTGCAGCCTCCGTGTAAGAGTTATAACTCTTACACGGAGGCTTCGTGAATCCTGCCCAATGTAAATAGTAATCCATCTTGACCTACCTTTGTTTGTGAAGAATTATTGGACTCTTTGAACATTCTGAATAAATCATTACTATTTCTCAGTTGTTTAAGAAACCCTCCTTTTTTTAATTAAAAACAGATGACAAGCGATGTACCATATCCGTTTTGAGAGATGGAGTTGTAAGTTATTTTTATTTATTTTTTTTTTTTATTTTTTGGACAGCTATCTTGGAATCAGTTTTTTGTTTTTTCTTCCTAGCATCAGTCCAAGGATTTGTTTCTTCTATTCTTTTAAGAGTAGGGGCCATCCATTCCATTTCTTCTTGGATAGATACCATGTTCTTTTTGATGAATATAGTAGCTTCATCCAAGTCATTAAAGGTTCTCATCTCATTGGCAAAAAGTATTTTTGTCTTGTCTGGAAAGACCAGCTGTGCTTTAATGTTGTTTTGTTTCAACAGTTTTATTATTGGCCAGACTTTTTTCCTTTGTTCTAGTATTCTGGAAGAATAATCATTGTCAAACCTTAACAGGCTTTGATTGTATTTTAAGGGTGATTTTCTCAAAGCAGATTTTAATATTAGTTCCTTGTCCAGAAATGAAAGAAATGTTATAACTTTTGATCTAGGTGGAGTATTTGTTGAGTTAGAAGCAGGTTTCCTCAGTGCTCTATGAGCCCTTTCATTTCCAAATGAAAGTCTCTCTTTCAAGTCTAAAAATTCAGGAAACCAGATTGTTAAGAAGTAAATAATGTCTTCTCCTTCAGTGTTTTCAGGCAGACCAAAGATCTTTATGTTGTTTCTCCTTTCCTTGGTTTCTAAATATCATCTATTTTGTTAAGCAGCCATGTATTCTGTTTAAGCAGCAATTCCTTTTGGAATTCTTCCTCTTTGAGTCTCCCCTCAATGTCATTTAGAGAAGCCTCTATATTTGTTATTTTTGTATGGTGTGACTGTAATAGTTCCTTAAGAGTACCAGTCTTTTTGAGAATTTAATTTGAGGTTTGCTAAGTCATTTTTAAAGCCCCCATCTTCTAAGATAGTTCCTGTAAGATAGAAGTCATCAATTGCAGTTCTTTTTTCAAAGCAGTTTTGAGTTGTTCATATTCAGTGACTCAATATAGCTCGGAGTTACTTGACAGGAACATTTTTGTATATCTCCACCAAAATTGATATTTATGTAGTTTAGTAGTTTATCTATAGATTTCTGACATTTTAAACGTGAAAATAATACAATTTTCCTATATTATTATACTAGTTTATGGAGCTCTCAAAATTCACTGCTCTCAGTTGGCCATCTCAATAAAGCTCATTTTTGATGCTGAAACATTAAGGAGAAAAAAAACACAGATTTTCCCACTGCAGGCACTGTGGAATAGCAGAATTACTTACATGTCCCCCCCCCCCTTTTTGGTAGCTGTTGTCACTCACACATGATCTAGCAAGGTTCATTCACTTCAATAACAGTTTTAACACCTTAGCAAAAGTGTGGGAGAGAGTTATCAATAGTTACAGGACTACAAGTTCTTACCCATAAAAATGTCTGCTGTTTAGGTATTTTCCTTGGCAGGAACTGTATGTTTTATGTAAATCTCATAAAACAGGCTCTGAGAGAAACATAATAAGTCAATTAAAGGAAAACAGAAACAGTCCTCTTACATAAATGTTGATGGGGACTGTGATGCCCCTGCACTGGCCCAGTAATCAAGGAGGCTCAATCCTCATCACTGGCCACAGTGGGGGATGTACACAATGGGAGGATGACAAGTACACACAGAGTAAAGTGCAATTTCCCTTAAGAGCACACAGAGATCACAGTCAGTCTGGGGCTGGTTTCTCCCTCTTTCTCCAGATCCAAAACAAGACTCCCCACTGGCACAGGTATAGTGTTGAGTCCTTAGCCAGTGTTCCAAGCCAAGTCTTCTAACCCTCTCTCTGTCCGACCAGTAATTCGTGTCCCTACCCAAGTAGCTGACACACACTCTTGGAGATTTGTTTTATACACACACACACACACACACACACACACACACACACACACACACACACACACACACACACACACACACACACACCTGGGAAAGGCTAGCACAGGTTTACTAGCTATGCCCCCTTCTACCCATACTATAAGTTAGTTTTCACTGCCAACAGAGCCCCTTAACTACTTTTAAGGCCCTTAACAAATGGTGTTCAATCCTACTGTGTAATGTTACTATTACTCCAAATGGTATTCTGACCAAGCAAAGCTATTGAATTGGCCTCTACATTGTCACCAAATAGATATGCAAGTACTCTCAGAGCTTAAAGATATCTCAGAAATATCAGCCACAAAGATAGGTTTAAATATATTTAATAATAAAAAAAATAAAAGAACATAACAATAACTCAATGTGTAACTCAACACAGTAACTTCAGAGTTCAAAATCACAGGAAATATTTTAAAACAGCATTGCAGGACAGTCTCAAATAAATACAGAACATATCTAAACTAATCTTTACTATATTCCTATCTATATCCAAAAGAGATACTTTGCCCTAAATCTTGCTTACAGCTAGGCAAGTACAGATGATGATGATGAATGGATGCTCATGTTATGTCCAAGACAAAATACAAAATGCCCAGTCTCTCTCAGAGAGTTCTTAAATTAATATAAAATATTACTCCTGGGTTAGCTTGGATGACATCACTTGTTTTCTCCTGACTTAAGTTCCCAAACTAAACCAAAAACTAACAGAATTTCACATCTCTGAATTAAAATACATATCTCTCAGATGTTTTCCCAGAACTGAAAGTCATAAAACAAGAAAACACTTTCAAAGCAATGCAGATGGCACCCTAGTTCTAGACATCCTCTCTCCTTGCTGCATTGAAACTAACTTTTATAGCACAATCATAAAGCAGTCTAACTTCAATTTATTTTCTTGAAGTTTTTAAAACATACATTTGCATAGCTATATAGTTTATACACATTTCTGTTCTTTTCCAGTAGGGTACACTGTGGATACATCTTAGCTCAATACATAACATACAGTTCTGTATAAATCATATCAATATTCACAAATGACATAGAATTATTTATAAAATTCCAGATATCTGGACTGGTAGCATGACACCCCCCCCCCCAAACACTCAAGCTAGTTTTTTAAGTCATCCTTGAGAAATATTCCTTGAGAGGATCAAGCCTATCTAGGAATACCTTACCCCATTCCCTGTCTTGAGAGACCATCTGCACTGGCATTGCTAACCCCACTGCAGTGCTGCACTGTTATATCATATGCTTGCAACCCTAGACTCCACCTTAGTAACTTGACATTTTGCTGGCTGGCTCGATGTAGCCATGTTAAGGGACTGTGGTCTGTAACTACAGTGACTTTCTTTCCATACAGAAAGGCTGAAGTTTCTGCAGTGCCCAAACAATGGCTAGGCATTCCTTTTCTACAGCTGCATAGCATTCCTCCCTGGGTTGGAGCCTACAAGTGAGATATACCACTGGGTGCTCTTCACCCTCTGAGGAAATCTGGCTAAGTACATCCCTCACCCCATGGTTTGAAGAACCCACCTGCACAACAAATACTTTGCTGTAATCTGGACTGGCTAACACAGGGAGTCCTCCCAAAGCTCCTTTAAGCTTTTGGAATGGCTGCTCACATGCTGGGCTCCACACTATCTTATCTAGCTTGTTTTTCCTTGTCACACATGTGAGGGGAGCAGCTATGGTACTATAATTGGGTACAAACTTTCTGTAGTACCCTGCTGTCCCTAAGAATGACCTCACCTGCTTTTTGGTAACAAGGGCAGGCCATGCCTGAATGGCTTCCACTTTGGCAGGTTCTGGCCTAATCTTACAACTCCCACTCTTTATCCCAGGTAGAAAATCTCTGCCATACCCATCTGACATTTACTGGGCTTAATGGTCAACCCTGCCCTCTGTTGTCTGCCCAGCACCCCCTTGACATGCTGAAGGTGCTCTTGCCAGGAATGATTGTAGATTGCAATATAATCTAGGTAAGCAAGGGCAAAATCTCCTGCTCCTGCTAGGATACGATGTACCAGCCTCTGGAAAGTCACTGGAGCACTTTTCATCACAAAGAGCATCTTCGTGAACTCATACAATCCAAAAGGAGTCACAAAGGCTGACCTCTCCCTAGCACTGGGAGTCAAGGGCATCTGACAGTAACCCTTGAAAAGATCAATAGTGGTAAGATACTTAGCCCCACCCAGCTGATCTAGGGCTTCATCTGTCCTAGGCATGGGGTAAGCAACTGACTCTAAGGGACTGAATAAAAATCCACACGAATAAATGATAAAACAACTCAAAAGCAATGAATCAGCTAGAAATCCAGGAACTAACCACCATAAGATGAGCCAGCAAAATTTATTCAAAAAACAGTCACAGAAAAAAGTAAATGGTTAGCGCTTTCGTATAAGTAAATGTTATACTTCATCAGACATTCATTTGCAATTCTCCACACCTTAAAAACCATCTCAAACGTGATGTCATTTCCCCTCGTTAATTAATTAACAAAATATATAACTTACAAGAAGATATTTAAAGACAACAGCAACAACAATGCCCTAGTCATGCTAAATAATACTTTACAAATAGAATGTATATCAAACTATATATAAAAAAGATGTGTATAAATATAAAATTATCTATTAAAATGACTATTCGCATCCATCTAATATTACAAAACCATAGTTAAAAATGTACTAATATAATAAATATATGGTTCAATATAATAAATATAAATGCATATGAATAAACAAATACTACCAAATCCTATATCTATGCACCCAGTAAGCCTACGTATTTAGATATTTCCACTAATTTCATTTCTTTTAAGTGCCTTCAACTTAATAGGGGCTATAGGGCTACGTTCGTTAATTCCTGGCCAACTATCTGCTTGTAATCTTACTTGCCATTCCAACTCTTTTAACTCTAAAAGCAAGCCCCATGGTTTCTTATCATCAATATCTACATGATCAATAATGGTATAAGTGAATTGGTGTTCAGGATGACTAATGGAATGTTTGGCTAAAGCATTGTTTAAGTTAGATTTCCTAATTGCATACTCATGCTCATATATTCGTTGGGAAAATGTCCTTTCTATTTTCCCTATGTAATAGGCTGTGCATGATTTACATGTACTTAAATATACCACAGCTTTAGATTCACAGTTGTATTTTCCTTTTATAACATATTTCCTCCCTTTTATAGTGAACACAATATTGTTTTCTACTTTGTGACACCATTTACAAAATCTACATTTTTTCATATCATGCGTATCTTTATATGCTTCATTGCATTTTAAAAGATCCTTTAGATTTTTACCCCTCCTATTAACTATGTGTTTTTTCACCAACTAAATTCCTGAAATCTTCATCTTCACTTAAAACTATCCAATTTTTCTCAAAAATCCATCTTAATAGGCTGAAATCTTCACTGTATGTTATAATTAATGCTTCTGAAAACTTATTTGTGTTATCATCTGTTGTATTACCTGTTTCTTGTGAAAAATTATTCGTGTCTAAAATTCTATTTTCCACTTCATGTCCTATTTCATTAATGTTGTGAATGTTATCTAAAATGGGTTTAAATAACCCCTCTCTCTTTTCATTCTTACTTCTTCTATAATATCATCTAAGAAGGTGCTGGGGTATCCTCTAGAACAAAACATACTTTGTAGATTAATACATTCATCTAAAAAAATCTTGCTGTTTGGTAATCATTCATGCAGCTCTAACTACTTGCCCTTTTACAACTGATTTTTTCTGATGTTGAGGGTGTGACCTGCTATAATGCAATAAGCTATTTGAATACGTCTCCTTTCTGTGTATCTGAGCTACATACCTTTCTTCTACATGTTCCTTACTTAACTTGATGTCCAAGTACTCCATGCATTCACTAGTAACCTTCCACGTAAACCTTAAAAATGCTGTTGTATCGTTTATATATGCCAAAAATTCCTAAAATTCTTCTAACATCTCATTGGTACTTCTCCATATAATACTAATGTCATCCTGGAACCTATGATAAGATTTAATATATTCATAAAATCTACTATTGAATACATATTTCCTTTCCCAATACGCCATGATAATGTTGGCATACGCCCCCGACATGGTGACCCCCATTGCAATACCTCTTCTTTGTAAATAATAAGTACCATTGGATGTGATGTAATTATTACTCAATACTATCTCTAATAGCTCAATTAATAAATTAATTTTATTGTGATGCATATGATACTTCATTAACATTTCACTTGTCTATTCTACCCCCTTATCTTGTGGAATGACAGTATATGTCGCATACATTGATAGTAACCAATATATCATTACAATTATATTTTATGTCATTGATGTGGTACAAAAAGGACCAGGAATCTTTACAAATTTGTTTCTCATTCTTAAGGATATGCTTAAATTCAAAATCTATATACTTAGCAATAACTGAGGTAATCACGTCCCTCCCATCAACTAGGGGGTGCATCAGGGGGTTAGAAATGGATTTATGTATTTTTGGTGTTCCAAAAAACACTGGGACTCTTGCAGGTGAAACATTTAAATAATTCTACATCTCAATGCTAATGTATCTATCTATAAACATATCATTTAATTGCATGTATATTTTCCTATATGCTCTATTTTTGCTCCTATATTTATGCTGGGAAAGGCTGGCACAGGTTTACTTTCTATGCCCCCTTCTACCCAGACTATAAGGTAGTTATCACTGCCACCAGAACCCCTCATCAGGTAGTTTTAAGGCCCTTAACAAAGGGTGTCCAATCCTACTGTGTAATGTTACTATTAATCCAAATGGTAGTCTGACCAAGCAAGGCTATTGGAGTGTCCTCTACAGTGTCACCAAATAGATATGCAAGTACTCTAAGAGCTTAAGTATGTCTCACAAATATTAGACAAAATACAAAATGCCCAGTCTCTCTGAGAGAGGGTTTAAATTAATATCAAATATTACAGCTGGATTAGCTTGGATGACATCACTTTTTGTCACCTGACTTATGTTCCCAAGCTAAACCAGAAACTAACAGAATTTGGGGGGCGTGGCCAAAGATGAACACAGGATAGCAGCAGATTTCTTCAGCTCCACCAATTTCATTACACTGACAGGAATTAATTACTTAAAAATTAATTTTTGAAGTAATTTTCTTTCTAAATATGTTTGTTTTATATAGTTCTTGAACTATATCTAAAAAAGAAAGGAAATCTTAACAATATTCCTGTCAGAAATCACTTTGGAAATTTTCCTGTCAGTTTATCAGTCTGAAATGAGTTCCAGTAAGACAAATTCTCAAGACTCCAGCATCAAGAAAGAACTTCAGTCTCTGATAATTATAATCCAGCAACTTACTGCTAAGATGGATAAAATGGATACTAAAATAGACACCTTCATAGAAAAAACTACAAAACAAATAGACTTGTTACATATAGACCTGCAACAACAGAAGATCCAGATGACAGGCATAGAAGACGCTATGAATGACATGGAAAATAGAATCCAAGAAGAGGAAATCAACATTGAGTTTCTGCTGAAACAAAATACACATTTACAAACAAAGCTGGATGACCTGGAAAATAGATTTAGGTGCAATAACATTAGGATTTTTGGACTGCCAGAAAATATTGAAGGTAACAATATTACTTCTTTTTTAACAACATGGCTCCCTAAAACTTTAGACTTACCAGAAGCATTCTCTTTTGGTATCGAAAGAGCACATAGATCTATAGCTAATACTAACTCGAACAAAAAATATCCTAGATCAGTTATAGTTAGATTTCTATCATCTTTTGATAAAGAGATGGTTCTTAAATCTGCTTGGGCTAAAGCTCCTGTTAAGATTAATGAGACAACTGTGCGTTTTGACAATGACTATTCTTCCATGGTAATAGCTAAAAGAAAAGTTTTTCTGCCACTAATAAGAAAGCTTAAAAAAGCACAGTTTAAAACATACCTTCTGTTTCCTGCCAAGCTTAAAATCTTCCTTCCTGATGGTCCTAAAATTTTCGATGACTTAGACTCTGCTTTATTGTTTATCAAAAAAAATAAGATTTTGGATAAAATAGAGGAAATGGAATGGGCTAGTCCTTCATTAAAGAGACTGGCAACTGAAACTTCGTGGAAGACTTCGGAGAAGAAGAAGAGACTAAAAAACAAATGATTTGTTCTATGTTTTTTTTTCTCTCATCATTTTATTTCATTATTAATCTTTTTAAATATAGTTCCTGCATTTCCAGAAAGCCACAGATATTTTGAAAAAGATTTAATCAAAGTTATTCTCTGTGTGCAAAGAAATGTTTTGTTTCATAACCAGTCAAAATATCTGAAGATTTAATGGCAAGCTATGATTCAATTTGTTTCTCTTTCTGAAAAGAGAAGTAGAAGTAAGGTCAGTAATTTGATACATTTTTTTCTTTATCTTTTTTTCTTCTCTCCTTTTCTTCTTTTCTTTGTTTAAACAATGACATTCTATTAAGGTTAGGAAGTGGGAAAAGGGTGGGGAGGGCAGGAGAGAAGAGTAATGAAAATATGATTAATAGAATAATAACATATTTATTCCTTGTAAAAGTTTATATGTTCTTCAAATGCTATTCCTAATTATACTTTCTTGATTATACTGCTTATGCTTGTTTGTAAATAATCTGTCATGCTTTAACTAATAATAATTAGAACTAAATAATAGTAAATAATATGTTTTATTTTTAACTCTATTAATATAAACAGTAAGTAATATTCCATTGTATATACTTCTTATAGCTTTCTCTTACATTTTTATTTCTGCCTTACACCCTTTTATTTTCTACTCTCTTTTTATTTTCTTTATTAATATATAGAAATGCTTTTGATCATATAGACACAGTAAATAATAAGATTTGCATAAAAATTGAGTTGGGACAAAAATATTGAGTTTTATTACTTATTAATAATTTTGGGCTTAATTTCACTTACATAGAGGCTGTAATAACCTGTAAAATACATTGTGAAGGTTTTGTCATGTTTAGATGCATTTACACTGCTAAATGAATGTTTGTCACTCACTAGTTTTAATAAGTTTCCGCCAAAATGTTAAGGGAGACAATCTGGGATGTGGGCTGTCTCATGCACAGTGTCCATGAGCTACTTCAAAAGCTTCAACTCTCAGAATTCTCACAGAGAAGCTGAAAGCAGTTAGTCTAACCTTTGACCTAGATATCACACTGACACATCACAGATTCAGGAAGAATACTCTACCAGGAAATAGAAATGATGCAAATGCAACTATGTGAAGGAAAATGAACTCTTTAACATCTAAATGTGAGTTATTTTATATAATTACTTAAATATCTATGTTATAATTCATAAAATATGTCAGTTATAATGAGTTTAAATGATGCAGTTTCTTGTAGTAAGTAAATGTCTTATTTTAGAAGGCATAGAAAATGAAACATTTATTCAAGTGTTTTTGAAAATCTACTTAACAGCAGCATAATAATCTGTGTTAAAAACGTATGTTCCAAACATATACATTACTATAACTCATTTAATTCATCTGATTGACAAGCATAAATAATTTTATAACTCTATTCTGGAAGAAATTGTCATGTGATATATTTTAAAGCAGTAGTATAGCATGGTTGTAAAATCTGGTTACTAAAATGTGTTTGCTGTGCATTATTTTGTATAAAGCAGACAGATTTATTGTAGGGACAGCAAGTAGGATAGTGCTCAGCAAGGACACAACTCAGTGAGATCAGATATATATATGTGTGTGTGTGTGTGTGTGTGTGTGTGTGTGTGTGTGTGTGTGTGTGTGTGTGTGTGTGTGTGTGTGTGTGTGTGTGTGTGTATGTGTGTGTGTGTGTGATGGCTTCTTTTTTTTTTTACAATAATGCAAGTGTTTCTGAGAATCTGCATAACTATGCAGCATGATTTATAACAATTTCTATGAATACAATATTTTATTCTATTGACAATAATGAGTTTGAGTAAATGCTGATATACAAGCAATTCAAGTTTTTTTTTGGAAACTGTTAATTGCATTTACATGACAGAAAATAGATGCATCTTAATATATGTAATGTCTGAATCATATTAGCCAAAGTTTTTGATTTAAATGAATGTTAGAACTTATTTTCTCTCCTCTTGATTTCTAACATCAAGATCATTTGAATGCTATTTGAATACAAGTGTTTTATATTACATAGATGTATATAGTAGTATGAACAGTTTTTAAAAAAAAAGTTTATTTTAGTTTATATGATGCTGTTTTACCAAATGTGTAGTCTTGTCTTGCTAGATAATTGAATTGAAATCTGTTAACCTCAGTTAAATATAACTAGTATTAAATTGATAAGGTGGTAGCTGAGGTACTGCTGCTTAGGGTAGGGGGTTAACTTGAGTGGTAAATACTACTCTAAGTTGGAGTTTATAACTCCAGGCTGGATGCAAGGTTTAATCCTTACATTATTTTCACTTGTTCATTGTTATTTGTATATAGTTTTGACATCCACAATATATTTTGTACACTCATTGTCACTACAAACAAAATTGAATCCTATACAAAATCCCATAAGAGATTCAATAAATACAGCTATATTTAAAGGTACACCTAAAGGAGGAGATGTAACATTATTTATCTTGTTATTTGTTATTTTGATCATAAGATTCTTGAGTTTTAAAAATGCCAAATGACATCTTTAAAAGGAATTTCTTTAAACATTAATGGATTGAATAATCTGTGTAAAAGGGCAAGCCTAATAAGATACATTAATTTACATAAGGCCAACGTAGTCTTCCTGCAAGAAACCCATCTCTTGAAAAAAGATATTGATAAACTAGCCACAAACAAATATACAGTATTGGTTAGTTCAGAGCACACTCAGAAAAAAGAGGAGTGGCTATTTTATGGAATAAAAGTATGCCCATTCCTAAAACCATTAAGTCTTATCAGGATGACAAAGGAATGTTTTGTATGGTTACAATACAAATTAATGGGAAGACTTACACTTTAATTAATGTATATTGGATACCTGGAATTGGTATTAATACAGTGAAACATCATCTTGATAAGATCATATCATTCTCTATAGGAGATATTATTTTAGCTGGTGACTTTAATTGTATACTACATGAAAGTGATACTACCACTATAGGGAAAAGAAGAATTACATCTAATGCAAAATATTTAAATGATTGTGCTAATTCTTATCATTTGAATGATATTAATAATCAGATAGATTCAAAATCATTACCATACACCTTTTTTTCTAACAGATACAAAACTTATTCAAAAATAGATAGGGTCTTTATTTCTAACCAGATGGTAACAGATTTAATTAATTCCAAAATCATTTCATGTCCTATATCTGATCATAATTCAATTGTTTTTGAATTCATGATAAAAAATACTCATAATGTTCAGATCAAAAGGATACCAGCATACCTAACTCAACTAAAAGACTATAAAGCATATATACTTTCAGAAGTAAAACATTTTTTAGACATAAATAATACTCCTGAAGTCTCCATTGTTTATGTTTGGGATGGCTTAAAATCATATCTATATGGACAAAGTATCAGATGGTATAATAATAAAAGGAAATCTTGGGATAAGGAATTGTTAGATATTCAAAGTAAATTAGACTCTTATAAACATAATAATAAAGAAAATATTATGGACAAGAAAGTTATTGAAGAAATAAACAAACTAAATGAGAAATACAAAGAAATTTTAACTCATAAAGTTAAAATAACTTTAGAGAATACAAGTTTTGTCTTATTCAATAAGCCCCAAATACTTACATAGACTTAAAAATAAAACAAAAGGTTGAATAAACAAAACCATATCAAAGAAATCTTTTCTCTAAGGAAAAGAAGAATGTTTCTAGTATACCAGAAATACTAGATGAATTTAGAAATCACTTTCACAAAATTAACCATAATAACATTAACATGGAACCTAAAGATAAAATAAAGGAGTTTATAACCACAAACATGAATAAAAAGCTTAATAAACAACAGATTAAACTATTGGACAAGAGTATTTCATATACAGAAGTTATTACACAAATAAATAAGCTTAAATCAAACAAAGCACCGGGTAATGATGGTATTATACCAGAGATATATAAAATCCTTTCTAAAAGTACATATTCATTAATACATAAGGTTTTTATTTTGGCCCAAACTGAGTTAATAACCCCCCCATGTTGGCAATATACATTTATTTCGCCAATTTTAAAACCTAATAAAGATCCAACTAGATGTTCTTCATATCGGCCCATCTCATTACTTAATGTTGATTATAAAATGTTTATGAGTATTTTTGCTGATAGATTGAAGACAATCATTCCCGGCATTATAGATATAGATCAGACAGGCTTCATTGTAAATAGAAATACTTTTGATAATATAAGAAGAACTTTAACATTAATTGATTTTGCAAATAGGAAAAAGAAAGATTTAACACTTATTAGTCTTGATATAAGTTCAGCATTTGATTCAGTAAGTTGGGACTATCTGTTTACCTTACTGAAGTGCACAAACTTCTCAGATGCATTTGTAAATCTAATTGAGCATTTATACAAAGGAACGTTGGCTTATATTAAGGTAGGAACATATGTTTCACAAAAAATACCCATTCTTAAAGGTACAAAACAAGGATGTCCACTTTCTCCACTATTATTCACTTTAGTAATGGAGCCTTGGGCTAATTTGATCAGAAACAGTACTGACATAGGAGGGTTTTGAAATAGATGAAAATACAACATCCAAAATTCAACTTTTTGCAGATGATGTTCTAATTACATCAGCAGGATCTAATTTTTCTATGCAGTCTCTATTTGATAAAATGATGAATTTTAAAAGTATTTCTGGTTTAATATTCAATGAAGAAAAAACTAAAATACTACCTATATATACACGAAAAAATATTCTCATTAGTGATTTTACTAAATATGTACCCAATTCAGGTCAGATAACTTATTTAGGTATAATACTATCTAAAGATATTAAATCTATTATATATAATAATTATAATACCTGTTTTCTTAATATACAAAATCTTTTAATACCTGGAATAATATGTTTTTACTATGGAGGAGAGACTTACAATTATTAAAATGATAATATTCCCCAAGATTTTATACTTAATACAATCAATAATACTTCCACCTACAAAAATAATTATCAAGAAACTGAATACACTAATGTTAAATTTCCTATGGGCACCTAATAGACCTAGGATTGCATTAAAGAAACATACTAATAGCTGGTCTCAAGGGGGTATTTCTTTTCCAGACTTTAATTTATATACTATCTCTTCTATTGTAAAAGTTATTACTTTATTAATAGATCAGTCATATGTCGCAAAATGGAAAGATTATTGGGAGCTAATTAGTATGCACTTCATGAAAATCTCCTTAACACATAAAAATATGATTGTAAATAACTCCATGTTATGGTTACTAAAGGAATTTTGTACTTCACCTATTACACCTAAACATATGGTTTGTTACCCATTAAATATTATTATTAGCTATCGTAACTTTATATTCATGCACCCTATAATGTATACTCAGGGTATGCTTTTGTCATCTACTTCTGAAGGAACTCATTTAGCTATAGATAATGATCTAAAGTACTGGTATCAGTTGATATCTGATAATAAAGTTAAACATCTAGATTTCTTAAAACAAGAATTTGATCTAAGAGAAACTTGCTGGTTAGAGGTTCAGACCTTTAGACAACATCTCATTAATAAAATAGATCTAATGTCTATAACAGTTAAAGAATCTATTCCAACACTGATTGATTACTTGATATTAAATTTACAACATAAAGTTTCTGATAAAGGTAAACATTCATACATACATAAAATTATCAGACAAGAAACTTTTTACAGTGTAGATTCATACTGGAATTATTTCACTTCTATTAATGGGGACCCACCAAATCAACAAGATAAACAATATATATTGGAATCTGCTTATAGAACTACATCTTCCATTGTCTGGAGACTTTATACATGGAAATTTTTACATATATCTTTTTATACACCTTTGATGATGAATAAAATAAATAATAAAGATAATTTATGTAAGAGATGTAATGTAGAAATTAATGCTGACTGGGCTCATATGTTTTATGACTATATAAAATTGAAAGAATACTGGAAGTCAATTAATGAATTTTTGCAGGCTCTTTTTACAGATAATTTCATTATTTCTAAATCTCTTATATTATTCAACACACCTGTACCTCAAAGTGTTAAAAAGGTTAAGCTTCCCTTGTTATGGTCTATTCTAGCAGTGGCTAGGAAAATAATAACTAGAAATTGGATTTCAGATACACCTCCTTCGTTCAATGAATTTAAAAATGTTATGAATATAATGTGCCATATGGAAATAAACACAATTAGGACAAGAACAACTAGAAAAACATCTTATTATATTGTATGGGATAATTTACAAAATTTGTTAAAAAAATTCTAATTTCAATAGCACGGTATTTTAGTTTAATTAATTGATCTGATTGTAGTGGATGTCTTTGTAAATACTTTAGTTGTTTTGTTGAATATTATAATAATACCTATTTTTAATTACTTGTATAAAATTGTTATGATATTTCTCTTATATGTTAAAACAATAAACCTGTTTTGAAAAAAAAAAGAAACTAACAGAATTTCACATCCCTGTGTTAAACATACATATCTCACAGATGTTTGCTCAGAACTGAAAGTCATAAAACAATAAAACACTTTCAAAGCAATGCAGTAGTCACCCTAGTTCTAGACATCCTGTCTCCTTGCTGCATTGAAACTAACTTTTATAGCACGATCATAAAGCAGTCTAATTTCAACTTATTCTCTTGAAGTTTTGCAAGTTAACTCTGTATGTTCCATTTTCTACTATTAAAACATACATTTGCACAGGTATATAGTTTATATACATTTCTGTTCTTTTCTAGTAGGGTACACTGTGGATACATCTTACCTCAGTGCATAACATACAGTTCTGTATAAATCATATCAATATTCGCAAATGGCATAGAATTATTTACAACATTCCAGATAGCTGGGCTGGCAGTGTGACAGAGACATAAATGCTTGTTGGGTAGAGGAACTGCACAATGTCACAGTGCAAAACAGGGTCAACAATATGGTAGGATATGCAAGAGCAAAGGTGTATTATGTAGTAAACTGCAAGTTAGAATGAAATGGGAGCCATGATTGTACAAGAAAATGGATGATATATACATGGATCCATAATATACACAGATGGACATAAAAGATATTCTCAAATAGAAAAAAATCATTTTAGCTGTGTAAATGAATATAAGAAATTCCATGAATACACTCATGGCAAAGAAGTACAAGCAAGACATTTCATAAATCACTACAAAGCATATTCAGAGATTACATGTGATATAATTTAATCTGCAAAATTATGACCATAAAGTAAAATATGAACCAAGCAAAGAGCTGCATATAGCAGATTTGTTGAGAACAGCATATTTATCAAAGCAGAAAGACAATTTTTTAACCAAATAACAAACTTTATTTTGGTGAGAAATGCAGTTACTGAAAGAAGTAACCATTACAGGATGGACTGAGTAAAAGCTGCCAGGTAGAAATTAAATCCAGTCTTACTTTACCTCCAAGAAGGCACTAAGTTGTATTTAAAGATTACTGTTCAAAGTTGGCAGGATTATTATAACTAAATAAATCAGAAAAAAATGAGACACTACATGAATCACATTGTAGTTTATTGATATTAAAAGGGAAAGGCAAGAGACATTATATAATCCATACAGGAATATCAGCACAGATAAAGTCATACAAACTATGCTGTCAGTAACGTGTCATAACAGCAATCCATGAAAAAGATGTTACCTTAGACAATGCCATTGCATCCGTGGAGTACCAGTTCAAAGAGCTATTAGTGTATGTGGACTATTACGCCAAGTGTCACGGAATGACAAATTCACCCTTTTCAGGACTATGGAAATGTGAGGATCTAAACAGTAGTGAAAGTTCAAGTCTGTGACTTTGTGGTCATTAACTTTCTTTTCATTGTATTTATTTTTATCATTTGATGTATTAACACATGCCAACCAAGAGTTGTAGAACATGAAACATTTATTAAATACAATTATATAAAACAATGAAAGTTAAAATTTCCAGCAAAGTGACATTTTAAGACTATTTTAAAAGTAACCTGAAATATAGGAGAAACGTTCTTACAAAAATCATGTACTTCACGAATACATGTATAAAGAAGATAACACTGACGTCGTGGAATATGAAGATTTACATTTCAAAACAAAATAATGTGTAGCATTTCTAGTGATAGCATGCCATAAATTGACCAAATTATGCATATGCAACTTTCCATCGTAGAAATTGCAAGAACAAGAAATCAAAAGTAGATGATTCTGTCTGAGAAAATTAATTCAACGGTTGGAGCATAAGCACATAATGAAGTTTGTTTTGGAAACGCTCCATAAACCTTAAAATATTAATACAACACTCCTCTTTTCTCACAGTTATTTGAAAATTTAATGAAGATATAATCCATTGTTGATGGTAACAAAGAATGACATAGTATTTCCTTATTTCAGGATTTAGTTGACAGAAATGTAGATATAAAGATACTAATTTACACAAAAGAAGAGAATAAGTGAGATTTTTATAGTCCCGAGGATCGTACATTTATAGTGGTTATCTGTGAAGACCGTGGCCACACCAATATTGAAATACACTAATCACAGGTTATTTGCAAAGACTGTAGAAATATGAAACTTTCTACAAGGAAACACTCACTTCCGTGAAATGCTTAAAAGTTGGTGAAGTTATACTTTAAGTATGTGCATGGTACTACATGGAAACATAAATGATCCTATGATTTTGGAAGTAGCCAAATATCATGGATGAACCCTGTGAGGTATGATATCACCATACACAACACATGTAGCCATGTAGGGTTTTACCCATGGAAGTGATTTTTTTTGTCAAGTTAGGTTTCCAACTGCACTGTAAAAAGTGACATGTCTCTCTTTCTTGCTCTCTCTCTCATATATATATATATATATATATATATATATATATATATATATATATATATATATATATATATATATATATATATATATATATATAAAAATAAATTTTTTTTTAAATTTCTGTGAATATGTCCAGATGTTATTGGTCTGTCTAAGGAAGACAATCATGATTGCATTAGTTTGGGAGTGGCATATATGTCTACTTCATTAAGCGGACCAATGGTTTCACCTGAAATCAATATTTTTGATTAACAGCATGCATTGAAATGGGGTCTATATTACAAGACCGAAGACGCATTCTTTCTAATGCATCTTGGTAGAACATAAAATGCTGAAAACGCAAAATATCGTAGCAGCTGTTAAGCAAATTCTTTTTCCGGGAAAGAATTTGCTTGGTTGCTTTGGTACTTTGCCATTTTCGGCACTGTAGTGCAGTCTCAAAGTTGGTATATTTAAGTAGGGGGGTGTCTGGGGGGGTGAAGCCCCCCCCCCCACTTAATGTAATGTTTGAAATTGTTTTTTATTTAATTTTTTTGTTTTTGTTGTTGGAACAGCGATTTTTTTCCCTTGGAAAAAATCACTGTTCTGATACTTCGACATTGTAAGCTTTCGCTTATGTAGGATCGATTAATCACCGTTAGCTTTTTTAAGTGTTCGGTGATCTAATATAGACCCATTGAAATGGTATGGAAATATAACATCTGAAGATTACTTGTTATAACTGAAACTTATAAGTGACATGTCCACCTGGTGTTTTACTGCTTTTAGTAAACTAAAATTTGGTTAGGAAGTGCTGTGTGTCATACTCTGCTGGATGGCAGTAGATCAGGCTGTGTTAAACTCCCATCTAAATGTTGACTTTCTCCATTTTTGTTTTTAAATGCTGTGGTAAAACTGAGTTCCTTGAGACATGGTAAGAGCTTGCTCATGTTTCCACTGCCAACTCTGCTCACCACAGCTCATTCAGAACCACCCAAAGGTAATTAATGATACAATGGGTACGCACACACGTTACTGTGGTTCATACAGAACAGAGTGGATGAGCCTAGTGTGCATACAAAGCATGTAAATCAGCCTGAATTTTCATCGGTAACTGTAAACTCACAATATTTAACTGCAATCCATCGAGTTTGGTGCCAGTTACTGTGGGGAGGCATGACATCTATAAAGTAAGTTAAAACACATTTTACATTTGTAAAATATTAGCAAGCTATGGAAAGTCAACTTAATAGGTAAATATTTTCATAGAAATGCATTTTTTTCCAAAGTAAATTCAATGTTGTATGCAATTGTTGTACATTGCTAATAATAACAGTACTGGTAAAGTCCAGAATTACAAACTTCAGGTGTCATTTCTTAAAACTGTGCATACATGGCAATGTTATTTGTGTAGAGAATGTGCGGGGAGAAGTCACTGAATATTTCATTGCATATAGATCTAATGGCATAACATAGGATGACAGCAGTGGAAATGATAAAAGTTTGTAATTTTGTTATTTATTTTGTTGTAATTTCTGGATCATGATGTACAGAGGAGGACATTGTTCAGTTGATTTGTGCTTCACTATATTGATATGAAGAAATTATTAGATATGATGTACTCAGACTGTCAGTGATATTAAGATTTTAACATATTTTTTTCCTTATGATACTGTAGTCCTGGTTTAGAAAGGGATGTATGTGTAAGGAATTGAGGGATGCTTTCATGCCAGTTGCTGCAGGGGGATGAGAATGATTCATTTTGTTAAATCACGTTTCATTAGGGTTACTCATATAAATTTCTCCAGATTAAAGCATGATGCAGCAGCAAGGAGCAAGATATTAGACAAGACAAATTCAGCCCTGAGAAGAACTGTATATATCAAGTGTCTTTTTGGAAAAGGGAGGCAAAAACAAGCTGAGGCAGCAATGATGTGGAACCAGGTGGTGAATGACCTAAATGCTTTTGGGGGGAGGAACTGGACATTGACAGTGCAAAAAGCATCAACAATATGGTAGGATATGCCAGAGCAAAGGCAAGACAGAATGCAATTGCCCATAGTAGTACTGGTGTGAATAGCTGCTCTCTGTGCAGGCAGATGACTATGACACTGATGCAGATAGCATGGGCATAAACAGAGGTGGTGTGAACAATAACAACTACTCACCTCTGCAGCATCTGCATATGTGGTCAGGAATGTTAGTATGTCCACCATGACATATTGACATTAACAGGATTACTGGAGAGGCTAACTGCTTACATGTAGCACATGACGTTTACTGTCAACAGGTAATTCTCTATTTCTGCCAGTCATGAAAATAATGTGAATGTGCATGGTAAGTGTACTCCACAACTCATTACATAGCATTCAGTAGTTTGTTCCATAAAATCAATTCTTCACAGAGTTAGCTACAGGGCGTAGCTCTTCAACTTTGCTAGCACAGCTGGAAGACATCAACAGCAAAATGGGTGCGGACGATAACAATGTTAATATATTCATGAGACAACCTGAGGACAGTGTTATGTAGTCACCAAATTTAATGGCAGGATCACATACTCAACAGCAGTTACACAACTCTGCAGGAAGTAACACTGGATCACAAAGTCAAGTAGATAGGGATATTACAGTGCAGGTTATAAAAGGAGAGAACCCCTGCACCTCAACACTGGTGCCCTGTCAACCACAGGAACATCTTCTGGAGGGTGACACCAACTCAGAAGTAACATTGTCACCTCAAATACCTATGCAAAAGGGTGACAGGAGTAGGCACGTGTCACAGATACCTCTAGATACATGAAAAGCACTGGTTGTCCAGCATCAAATATGCCATGACATTTTCAGGCACAGTCCACTGCCACAGAGAGTCAGGTAGAGGTGGTCAGACTACTGCATGGCATACATAAAGATTTTCATTACTACATGGAAGTAATAGAAAGTAGGAATAAAAAAGTGGTCATACTCATGTGCAGTGTGGTGGCACATACATCAGCCATATCTGCTTCCATGTGTTCACTAGTTAGGACACTCTAATGTCAATTATGAGTTACTGTGCCCAGGAAAGAGGACATTATATGTGTGGACATGGGGGTCTACCACATTGCACTACAAGTTCTTTTCAAGAAAGTACCGGAAATAGTAGGGATGGTTCTAACACAACAGAATTCAACAAGCTTTTTCAGTGTCCATCTCCATATAGCAGATTGCCTTGTTCAAAGTCTCAGTTATGTAGCACTGACTGATCTGGGTCTGTAGGATCACTTGCATCCAGTAGGTCGCGTCTGTATAGCAAGTCAACATCAACATCACACAGCAGCAATTCCTCATGATCACAGGCCCCGTCACTTGCCCTATCTTTATGGGACATTGTGTATGACACATCTGAACTTGACCTACTGTAACTCAGAGTTAGCACTGCTAGCAATGAAAGCATGACAGTTCAACAGTTTGCATTTCAGTACACTTATGTCATTTTAAGTAAAAGGCAAATGTAAGAAAAAAATGTGTGTATACTACCACGTTATGCAGGAAAGAAGAACATTGTCTATGTACAATGTAGTTCAGTACTAACAGGCTTTTCATCAAAATGTATTTCAGTTAAATAATGATATTGCTTACAACACAAGAAAAACAATGTTTAAAACCATTCAATATTATGAGTGTAAGATTAGTAAGATGAGTAATGCTAATTCTGACAGTTACACAAATGATAAAAAAATAATCAGTAAAAGTGTATGGGGGAACTAATACACACTATTAGCAGCCTTACACACAGTGGAAGATTGATTTCATGAGTAACATTATCCTGCTATCATTAATAAGAGAGTTGCCACTTCACCCTCCTCACTGCACAAACAATGATGGTTACTAATTACAGTGACTATGACAGAAATAATTAATCTGATGTGCAGTACCTTACTATAAAATATTTCCTATTTAGCTGAATTAAAGCATAGAAACATGTAATAAAACAAATACATGTCAAACATTTTCCTTTCCTGCCCCTAGTTTCAACTCATGAAAAATGTGAGTTAGAATAGAGCAGCAGTGCATGTTTAAATACATACAATTCTTTCACCACTTCTATCTAATACTGCAATAGCATTTCATATTTTACATCACTGAACTTTACAGTCCCTAAACCAACCCAAACAGTGCAAAATGTATTTCTTCCTTATATAATGCCATTTCTATTCCCTGCACAGTCAAGTGTAAATATAAATAGTAAATATATATACTGTATGAGTAACTCTCCTGTAGAAAAAAGTGTTTAAAGAAAGTACTGCATGCATCAATTGAGGAAATACTAATATGAATGTCATGTTCGTAGCTGAGGACTAGATGCTGCCCGTTTATCTGTGCAGCTATATACTGTGCATCAGCTTGCCATATTGGGTCTCTTACTATTGCTGCCAGCTGGCCAACAACACTATCATCAGCTTTGGTACCACCTGTAGTAGAAACTGCAGTGGCATCATAGGATACTTCACCACCAGACTGGCACATGATCATGTTATGCAAAATGAAACATGCAGTAAACATCCTGCAAGCAGTAATGGAGTTATACTGAAGGGCAACTCCCTGACTCATCCAGGGAATGGAAATGGGCTTTAAACAGGCTAAAGACTCTCCCAATGACAATTTGTGTCTGTGACAGGGTTGTGTTATAACTTTCCTCTGCAGCTCCCATCAGATTCCTCACAGGGATCATTAACCAGGGATCTAAGGGATAGCCTGCATCACCTGGAAAACATAAGGAAAGAAGAGAAAGGGGGAACTCAACAAGGGGAGGGCAGTTTATTAATAAACAATACAATTTTAAAATACTAATTAGATTACTAAAATTAAAATTTCCACTTACTAGCAAGGTGATCGCAGAGCATCATATCATGCAGAAAGAGGTGATAAAGTGAACTTGTGTACCAAATATTGGAAATGTGGGCACTGCTAGGATGCTGGCCCAGCACGTTGATGATGCACTCCCGTGCATCACACACTACCTGGCAGTTGATGGAATGGAGGCTTTCTTTTTGCTGTACCACTTCCTTTGTGGACCAAAAGGGCCCTAATGGCAAGATGGATGTAATCAAACAGACAAAGTACCTGAGAGTTACATGCCACCTCATCAAAGGCTTGCATAGTTTGGTCTTAGGGTGACACTGGGAAACAGATGTATTGATTCACACATGCCAAGAGTACGTTGAGGAACTGTTAACATATCCTCAAGGCAGAATCCTGAGAAACACCAACTATGTCCCCAGCTTGTTTCTGGAAGGTCCCTGTGACAAGTATAGTGAGAGCTATATATACCTTAGTATCCATGGGGATAGGAAGTCCAGGCATTCTCCAGTTCTCATCTCCTTACATACTAACTAAAGCCTTTAAAAAGTCTCTGACAAATCTAAACCTGTCGATAATTTCCTGATTATCAAAATTGTAATGAATTATTCTTTGCCTGTATCTTCATCTTCTTGGCTATTGTCCAGTTTTTGTTCAGGCAAGACAAGCTGCTCAGCCCAGGAAACAATCATGCTTGCAACAAAAGCAAACATCTTCACCAAACACAAACTGGATAAAAAAGTCGCAATTCCACCTTTTATAACACATATGAGGACGGTTGAAAAATTCATCAAAAAATGACTATGAATCACAAACAAGCGAGAAGGGGACATATTAGCATAACAAGTTCTATATCGTATCTCATTAATCCTTCATTTACATATGTTTATTTAAGGCTAACGCTTGTAGGCATAGATAGCCTACATGAATCAAGCATCAGCTGCTCTAATGTGTGAACAGTGCAGGTTGACATTGCCCTTATGTGTAAGAATTATGAAAACCACCCTAAATCTTAGTGACACACAGTCATAGGTTCATAGGAAAGTACTAGACTAGCTGCCCCTGTGGGACATTTTAAGCATAGCCAAGTTTCCTTCCAAAGGGGAGAATCAAACCCCGCACCTTGTGTCTGAAAGATAAACACATTAACCATTATACCAACCCCCAATCCAAAATAAGTTCATAGGTTAGTACTAGGCTAGTTGCCTTTCTGAACCATTTAAGTCTAGCTTACATTTAAACCAAGAATACATTTTTATTTCTAACATTAAAATATGAGCTGACCATTTAACTGGTCTTTGGTCTTCAGTTAGTCCTTATAATAGTTGTACTTAGTGGTTACCTGTAGAAAATTAAAAATTGGGTTTTGTTTACATCAATTGTTAGACATCACTTTAATACCAATTGTTGAAAACTATTAAAATCAACTTGCAAAATCCTTAATATCAGATAAAAACTACTACCTATGTAGAACAAGGTAATATCATTAGGATTGTAACAGATGACTTCAAATTATCATGTTTTATGTTGTTCACAGCTAATCAAATCAACAAAGATCAAAAAATTAACTCGGGGACATACCTACCTTTTTTGACACAAAGTAGCAGACATTGTTGAGCAAACATTTGTAACATTTTGCTTCACTGTATCCTTCCCTTTCCCCTCGGTCATAAGATAAATCTTTCCATAGCTAATTGCAAATATTTTATTTAGTTAAATTTGCCATATTCCCTTTTATTCGCCTCGCCCTGTCTGCTATCTCTCCCTTGTTACCATATGACCCTAAACCCACCTCAAAAATTCACAGCTCTTCCTTGAGGACTGTAATGAATTCCCCTATCTTGACAGACTAATGCACACTCTGTAATTCTTCATCCTGAGAGCTCTCTTTGTCAAGCCATTAGCACAAATCCATCAGACCATATCAACCTGTCCTTCTCTTTTTCTCCATCTTACATTCCTTCTCCCATATTCTATCCCAAAAGTTTTTCACCTGTATCATCATACATTATTTATAATGAATCATTACCAGACAGCATACAGATCTCTTAAGTTTCCTATCTTTTCTAGGAATCAGTAGCAGTGGGACCTCAAAGATGCAATTATTCCCCTGCAAGAATTCCTACTGTTTTACATGCTCATTCATTGTATTATAGTGCATATTTAGAGGTACAGTCAGTCAGAAGTTTTAAAATTACTTCTTATGACAAATTTGTTAGCATCAGATCTGCTTATTGTGTAGTGTAGAATCGGATACACAAATGACCATTGCATTTGAATTAAATTCTGTCTCTCACGCTCTCTCTGTAGTACTGGCTAATAGGTTCTGACAGTTTGATGAAAATGCAAATGTTTTGTTTGATCTGTAAGTACAAGTTTTCAGATATCCTGGGCACTTTTAGACATTTTATTTTTGCTAACAATCTGTAGTTATAAGAAATTAAATATATAGATGAGACACATAGAACTTTTGCAATTACACCTCTCCCATAACTGCAGTGCAGAGATGCAAATCTGATTATGCAATCAATAGTGTATGCATTTAAGTATTTGGTTTAAACTTTCAGTTTATATCTCCAAGGAACCACCAAGGAGAAGATGTTTGGTTATTAAGTAAAGTCTATGGGTTTAATAAAATTTATTTAAAGTTTGAAAGCAGGAGGTGCGTTTCACAAATACGTGAGTTGGATTAGTGATGTGGCTTTTCTGTTGATAATACTCCCTTGAATTGATCACCGGGTGAATGTTTAAGGATTTGATCTTGTTGGACAATGCATTTGTTTGGGTCATAAGAGGTGTTTCTTCTAATATGGATTTTATACATTGCTTTTAGTAGGAAAACATATTTAATTGGTTCTGAGAGGTATTGATATGAAATCAAGTTGTATATGACAATGTTTAACAGTTTATAGTTTAATATCTTAACAGGTAATTTTATGGTGTAGCCTGAGTGTCTGCGAGTGAACTGGTCGGAGAGAGGAGAGGTTATTTCATTATCCCTTTATTGGTTATCAGAAAATACAGTTCCAGACATAGGACTATCAGTGTTCAAGTCAACGTGTTTTTAATTTTAACATTTATAGAGCTTTTTTTCTGTTTCATTTATGTTATATTACTGTTGGTCAGTTAGATAAAGCACTGTGTAAACAGATGATTTTGAAAGCATATTTTCATGGGCTTTTGATTTTAAACATTAATTGCAGGTTTTACTTATATATCTTTTACTTTTGCTTTAATATGCTGATTGTTTAAATGAAGTATTGCAGATAAAGCTGACTTTTTTTAGGGCATTTTTATGGGTTCAGAGCACCTTGAAGTACTAACTTGCAATTGATTGGTATAATGAAGTTTGAATTGTGTAACAGTGTGAGGGAAGATCATAACCTTAGTCTGTTTTTGGCCCATGTGGGAGCTGCACCTATTAGTGTTGCATTGGGGTTGTTGCCTATAATGATAAACTTAATGTAGAATGGATGTAGATTATTGTGCAGTGTCCTGATTAGAGCAGGTATGCGGTATCTTGCAGGAAATTAAAATGGATGTTACATGATTATTCCACTTCTTGGTTTGCATATTCCCTACATAGGCTAGGCCATGAGTCAAATCTGATTTTTTTTTCTGTGTAATTTTGGGTTTTATCTGGGGAAAGTTTAGGAGACAAGTAATAGCTAGAAGGACTAGTATTCTATAGCAGATGAACCAAACAAAAGAGGATAGGCACCCAAAAATTAAACCTGTAATCCACATGAAGAAGGTACCTCTGAGCCAAAGATAGTATGAGGTGCTGAATTAAGCCAGTTTATTCAATAAGCACAAATGTAGAAAACACAAACAGTAAGGAATTGTCATTAACGCAATTCACAACACACGCGTTTTCGTCTCTCCACTGCAAGACTTCATCAGATGACCCGTGTAACTTAAATTAAAGAATATATACCTCAATTAATTCTATAACAGATTACCTTTTTGCTGTGATTTTTTTTATTGCAAGTCATGATGAGTTTTTAAAACAAATGGGCCATATTCATTTTTCTTTCAATAGTCTACACCCATATTTATACAGTAAATCAAGCAAAGTACACTTTTATATGACTGTGGACACATGGATTTGTTACTAGTTATGTAAATATTGGGCCAGATTCATGAACAACTAATTTCTGTGCTGCTATCGTGTGAGCATCTGCAGAAAATAGCACGCCATTTTGTATTCATTAAATAGCTCTACATATCATGTAGATCCACCAAAGGTAAACAGCAGAGTGTGTAAATTAAAGCATAAATAGCTGAATTACATGCTAATGAACCAGTCCAATATGGCAGAGCTATTCAGGAAGCTATAAAGTAATTGTATAGAGATGGTATAGCCCTTTCATATGAACACCAAAACCTATGGGAATACAACCACTATCACACTTAGAAAAAAGCAATGTTAGGTAGTCTCTGGATTGTGTATGTGCAGTAGGCTCAATGCTGCTGTTGCTGCAGACAGACCTCTTCCAAGGAAAAGGGTGTCCAGACCTTGTTTAACATATCATGGACTGCATGATATTGAAACAGTAGAGCAATACAAGGTTGCTAGGGAAACACTACAGAAAACATTCAACCTCTACTGCCCCCACCAAAGACACAGGGAAACTGAGGGGAACTTATACCAATGGAAATCAAGGTATGTGTAGCATTAAGGATATTAGCTATTGGTACATTCCAGAGACCCACAGAGGATACACTGGGGGTGTCACAGGCCTCATCTTCTAGAATATTTTATCAATATCTAAATGCTATTCTATAACATGTAAGGTTGACATCTATTTTCCATGCACACCAGAGGAAACAGCAAGAGCAATGCAGGAATACTATGCTGTAGCACACTTCCCTGAAGTCTTGGGGGCCATAGACTGCACTTACATAGAAATAAAGCTCCACCTGGTGGACAGGGAAGGACATTTATCAATAGGAAGGGGTTTAACTCAATCAACTTCCAGGTTGTCTGTAATGCTGGAGGGATCATCCTCAATGTCTCTACAGGCAACCTAGGCAGTTATCACAACTTACACATATGGCATATACCTTGCAGCTTTACATAGAGTTTGCAAGGGGTGATGTTCCACAAGGCCATCTAATGGGTGATGCAGGTTATGCATTGAAACCATGGCTCATGACACCCATCAGAAATGCACCCACTCCCATAGCAGAAGGATACAGTGATGCCCAAATTCAAACTGGAAACATGACAGAATGTCTGACATGCTGAAATCGTGGTTCCACCGTCTAAACCGGGGCTGCCCTGCCCTGCAGTGTGATCCAGGGACCTGTACAGAAGTTCTCACAGTCTGTGTTGCCCAATATAATCTTGAGGAAACAGCTGTAACAGGAGCAGCAAGGACCAGAACCACACATTACTGGATCACAGGCAGGGCCAGCACCTCCCACATATGCCAATAAGGAATCTGTGCAGGGCACCTCCAGCTGCAAAGGTAGCCGGCAGACATAGGTATGCACACTATGCCCTTGCCCTAGCTAAGAGATAAAGACTAGCATAAACACACTCAACAGTGAAGGAGTACACATAACAACCTAAGCATATACAAATATTAAAAGTGATGCTATCAGATGCCCACAAACATTACTTACCCATGTAATGTCTGTGTATGGATAGAATCAGACAGAGACAAGCCCAAAGCATACGACTCCTAACTGACTCCTGAAGTGTTTGCTCATGCAGTGTAGACCTACAATAAAAAGGTGTGAGCACCTTGAGAGCTATGAGAACAACCTTAGCAACACTGACATCCTTGTAGTAAGAGGATACTGTCCATTATCTGCTTAGCATATGTCTGAAATGCTGATCAGCCATATTACACATTGAAACAAAGATGGAAATAAATGAACATGACATTGCATCTCTGTAATTAAGCTGAGAGGGACATGTTTAGAAAATAAAGAGAAGAAGTAGCTGGCAATGTTGGCAACTTGACATTAAAATGGTGTGGACCATTATTATTGCAAAATAGTCAATATGACACTGATCTAGGCATGTTCAAACAGATGAGAAAGTAACATTTTCTGGTCCTGTGTTGGTGCAAAGAAGGATAAGAAACTCAACTGAGTTTGTGTTGTTATTGCACTGACTTGAGAGTTCAGCTCCAGATAGTGTGGCTTCTGACATAGTACTGTGCAAAGCCTGCATAATTGTTCATGAATCCCAGGGATTGTGTAAATATGTTCCTGCTGAGTGCCTTTTTCTGTTTCTTGTTCTTTTGCTATTCCTGTTCTGATTGATAAATATTGTTTTTTTTTAAATCATTTACCTCATAACCTTGATTTTTTTAAATAAAACTTAATTATTTATGCCTGCCTGTCTGATTAATGAACAAGAAAATGCTCTTTAATATCACTGCAAAGAAAAATGTGAAGAAAAAATTGTGACACCAGCAATCACTTTCTTTGTCCAAATTTTAATATGGGTGTTCTCACCTAAATATCCAATTTGCTTCAGAAATAATTGGTAGTCTTAAAATATAGCCACTTTTTCTACCTAAGGGAACATTCATAGAGTACATTGGTGATCAAGGGACAGTCAGGCTATCTCAGTAGCTGTGTCTATTAGCCTTCTGTGAAACAGATAGGCAGGATGCAGCCAATAGTTTAACATGCTAGCACTTTATTCTTGATAACTTGACTAATGATAGGATAGAACGACCTGCTAATAGTCTTCTTCTTTCGGCTTTTCCCAGTTAGGGGTCACCACAGCAGATCACCTGTCCGTTCATGATTGGCAGTGGAGTTTTACTTTGTCAAGTTGGCAGCTCAGCACCCAACCTTCCACAGAAGGCACACACATGCACATTCACACCTAGGGCCAATGTAGAGTGTCCAATCCACCTACAGCATGTCTTTGGGATGTGGGAGGAAACTGGAGCACCCAGAGGAAACCCACATGACCACAGGGAGGACATGAAAACTCTGCACAGAAGGCACCCCAGCTGAGGATCGAACCGGAGAACCTCTTGCTGTGAGGCGGCAATGCTAACCGCTGCACCACCACCGACCTGCTAATAGTGTGATTACCAATTTATTTACCAGTGTCACTGAGAGATGTAAGTACATACAATGAAATGTAGCAGAATAGAGTGGTCACTAGCAAAGCTGCCTCACAGCTACTGGCTATCCAGTCTGGTTCTTGGCTAGGATGCCTTCTGTCTGATGTTCATGTTTTCCTTGTATTTACATAAGCTTTTAGCAGATACACCACCTTACTTCCATATGTCAAAGATGTGTCATAGATGAACTGTCAGTCCTCCCGATTGTCATAGGAGTGTGCTGTGGGCATGTCTTGTATCCACTGAGTGATGAACAGGTTCCAACTTCCACCTGATCTTGAAACTGATTATGTGAGTATTGGCCAATCACTGAATAAATTAAATATCTCAGTGCACAAAACATTAGAGTGACAAAGGTGCATCAAATACATTTCAGTTGCAAATGCAACACTCATTTGTAATCATGATGATTTAATTGAGCTACAGGTATATGACATCACTGAGACAAATTTCACCACGTTTTAAATAAATGCACCCAGTTGAGATGGGTGGAAAGACCCAACAGTACCTCAAAAGAAAATTTTTATGTCAGTTACACTCTACAGACACAAAAAAAAACTGTTCTAGAAAGAACACTTCAGATAAAATCTGCCATTCACACACTTGACTGTAGGCTAACAGTCATTAATGTTACTGTATATCCAATAATTTTAATAAATGTAAAGTCTTCAACAAGCAGTTTCTTAGTCAAATGTGATAATGTATCTGTGAAGAAACTGAAAACACTGTCATCTGTGTTAGCATGTCTGGCAGGAAATTTGTATATATTCTTATATTAACTTGTATTGTCTGCTAGCATGCCTAATTGTGAAAATGTTGAGTATCTCCCTGTTTATACAGAATGTTTAAAGAATCTGTCAGTGGTTTGATGTATTTCTAATTGTGCATGTTTGAGAGGGACATTCTAAAGTACTGTGGAGAATCAGCTGAACACTGAGTGATGTCATTAGAATGTTCCTGGTTGACAAGTGATTATTTATACAACTGACTGACAGAAAAATAACTTTTTCAAATAGTTGACTGTCATTTTTTTTAAATAAGACAGTTGAGGCTGCAGTTTGTCATGTGCTGAGCAGTTTTATAAATTACAGTCATTTACAGTGCTGTTCAGTCACTAGACGCCCATGAAAGAGAACTCACCAAAAATGTAAGCTTGCCTTTTGCCTTGCTGTTATGTGTTAGATTAGATCAGGGACAGTATTATTTTGTTAGATTAAGAAAGCTTAGTTATTAAGATAGAGGTTTTCTCGAATAATGGACTCCTATGCTGCAGTTTAATTTTACATTTCTGATGATTGAGTTCTGGTGTTTATTGAAAGCTAATGATTTACATTCTTGTAGTCATTTTATTTATTATTAAATGTTTTTCATTACTTTACATTGTTGCTGGAAATCAGTGTTTTTCTTTAGAGATTAGAGAGTGCTTCTACCTGTTTGATACTCCCCAAGACACCATGAAGGCCTGGCCGCTTATGGCCATAGCTATAATTTATTTTGATACTTAATTTTCATAATTGGACACCCATTTAGAAGGGCATGAAGACACTATGATTGGTGGCAGCATTACTGTATTATTTTGGGGAAGTGACATAGCTGCAAATCTGTGTCAGGCTTTCCCAGAAGTGTTTGGATGTGTGAGATTTAAATTTACTTTGAGTGTGAGTATACCAGGGTCTTAAATTGGGACACATAGCTCTGAAGAATATAATAAGGGAATACATTTGAGGTGTCCAGATGTATAGAGTCCAGACCCAGGAAAATATAATGTGTTCCTGTTGTGCTCTTAAGGGAAAATTGTCAAATATTACTTCCAAGTGACAGTCTCATACTGGAGTCAGTAGTGAGAACTGAAGCTCCTTAGTTACTGACCCAGGATTGTAAGGGACATCATTTAATTGTTGGCAATCTGGTGGGCTATAGCCAGATGTCACAGTATCAGTGTTCAGTACTTTATGCCACACATATTCACAAACTCACTGTAAAGTATGCAGTGAGTTTCAACAGTTAAATCCAGAAGCTCAGAATGAACACTTAGCAGACTGAAAATTTTTCAGTGCTGAATTTATCTTTGCAAAAAGGTCAGCACCTCACAAGAGGCAGCTGTACTGAATGACTTGTGCATAATAAAAGTAATCCAAAGACTCCAGTGGTCAGCTTGACTTTTTAAGGAAAGTCAGCAAAATCTAAAAAGATACAATAAATCAGAAAGTCAACAGTAATCAAACTTAATATTGCACCAACATTCAACATTTATACCTGATACTTTTTTTTGCTGCACAAATTCAATAATTCCATGCAGTGAAACTAGTCAGTGAATTCCACTACTTAATTCCACAGTAATTGTTCTGTACAGTAAAAGTTTAGCTTCAGTTCAGAACTTCAAAAATCCAGGCAAAGTTCATATTTCTACAGCATACCCACCTGTTAGTTTTGTTGCATGTCATAATCAGAAATTAAAAGCATTTATGCAGAAGCTATCTGAAGTTTACAGACTAACTTGTACTTAAAACTGCAAACAAAGTATACATTCCTAGAGACTGTGAGGTCCAACTATTATGCTGCAATCAATGTTTGTTTATTTAGTTGCTTACAGATTACCTCCCTGTCTGCACTATATCAGTTATACACTCAAACCCTTGGGCTGTTTGTAAGATTCTTGTAATGCAGCTGGTCCCTTCTGAAATTACTCTTTTTCTTGGATCTGTGCCTTGCCCACACAATAAGATAATAATACTATTGTGAAGACTGCACAATAATCAGAGCTGTGAATGTTTAAAATGGGCTTCAGTAACTTAATTCACAATGTTCTCAGAATGTCTTTGCATGGTTCTAAATATTGGATTAAAACAGAACAAACTAAACAAATGTTGTTTAAAACTACATGTATGTGTGTGCTTCCTATAAAGGGTTGGTACCCCATTCAAGATGAGCTTCTAATCATTGCACGCCCTGAGTGCTAGGACAGGCTCCAGCCCCTCTGTGAGTCTGCACTGGATTAAGCATTAAATGGAGGATGAATGAATAAAGAAATGAACGAGTAAACTTCCTGTGAATTCTCACTGTTTCTGTTTTCTATAACTATGACTTATAATAAAACAAATAATTTGTTTATATTGAAAATAATAAGTTCATAGATGAATACAAGGCTAGCTGCCCTAAAAAACATTTTAAGCCTAGCCAGCAACCTGTGTCAGAATCCAACACTGTAACTTGCATCTAGGAAGTAAAGATCTTTACCATTATGCCAAACCCAAATATTGTATACATTGGGAGGTATATTAGGTATACACGTGAACTTGTAAGTGCCTCCCTAGAAGACTGCATTTCTGGAGGAGTTGTTCACAAGTGCTTATTTTATTATGTACTACAGATCCTGGTTAGAATGCTGCTTAATTCTTAGGAACTATACAAACAGATGATTAGCATTTCTTTCTAAGTGCACAGCTGATTTTTTTTTCTTTTGTGGCATTTTTGACTCCCCACAGCTCACCATCAGATACTCCCAAGGCCTCTAGTTATTCCTTTGGTCTACTGAACCTGACTAGCCTGCCCTGGATTTATTCTGTCCCATATTCAGGGATAGTGAGAAGAGTGAGTCATGTTGAAAAAAAATCATACTATTGCAGAGGAATGTTTTCTTCCTAAGGATCCACCACCCTGAGCACATCCATCATGTGCTAGAGAATGGCATGCAATGTGTTGAGCAAATGTATTCCCCATGATTCCACATGCAGTTAAGGCACATTTCTTCCCCTACCCACACGGGCAATACCCTTGCATGTTCCTGGCTTCCACCAGGGATCAACCATGTATCCCAGTCCCCCAGGATGTGCACGCCCATCCTTCCAGCCTGTACCATCAAACTCCTGAGCCATTTGAACTCTGGTCACCTTGACCATGATCAGAAATTTGTACCTCTGTGCCACTGGTGCAGGCTGACAACTGATCTATTTCTAGGCACAATGTCCCTTACTGTAATTTTAATTCAGTTTGCTGTAATGTCCAAGAACACAGCAATACGATGCACAAATTGTTTACAAGATTGTAATCCCAGGTATCAAAGCTTAAGTTCTTCTTGGATGCATAGTTACTAAACATAGAAAGCCAACCAGCTTTTTGACCTTTTTTTTTTCCTTTTACCCATTTAAGCCCACTGTGCATGACTGCCATATTTCATATGAAACTAGGAGGACTGTCTGGTTAAATGATCTGCTCAGATATACATAATTTGCAACTGAAGATTGAAGGAATTAAACTTAGAATTATAATATGATGCTGTTTATCAGTTCTTAGCCTTAAAAATCTAAGGTAAACTGTCTAAAATCGGTGTAATCAAAGTTGCATCTGTTTCTGAATCTATCACATTTCATCATATTGCCAGTGATAACAACTGCGGACTATCACTTTAGGAATCTGGGAGTAAATCATAAGCAGAAAAAACTACATGTGAAGATAGTAATATAATACACAAGTAGAACCAGAACGAAAAGGCAGCTGGAATCACACAGTTCATTAAACAGCCATCAGCGTTGTAGTTAAAAATCCTTCTTTATTCCACAAATAAACAGGCAAAGAAAAACGAAATGAGCGCTTTCACATATGCAGATAGTGTAATATTAGTGGATGCATAGAATAAGCTTTGAAAATCAAAAAAAGAAAAAGTGTCAGTCTTCTGTTACAGGATCGTATCATATGGTTCATCCATTTAAAAGGGCTGTCTTGTGAGTTATTGTTGTGTTTTTGGATAACTTTTTTTTTGTGAAAAGATATTATGTTGGGATGAGTTTCTCCGCAATATGTAGCGCTATGCAAGCTATTACCTCTTCTGCACTATGATGCTACAGTTGAGTTGGTGTGCATAAGTTTGGGGTATGTGGGGGCTCTGCACCCTCATGGAGGTCAAGACAGCTTCCCCCTGCAAGAAATATTTTTTCTGTTTTTATAAGTTTATCACAACACCAGTTTCTAAATTGCTGTTCTCAAATTAAATTTTTGGGAAACAGTAAGCCAAAAAAGATTGTTGATAGCTTTTAGGTAAACCCTGTAAAAGTTTTCTCAAATCTTTGCACAAACTTCAAACCCATTTCCACTGTGGCAAAGTGGTGAGCTGGAGTAAGAGGAAATTATTATCATTTTGCTTCAGAATTGTCTTGATTTTTTTTTGCAAATGAACTTCAAACAGTTCACACAATGGGAATTTGTTCAGGCAAGTTATTTCTTGTAAACATTGTTGTTAGCACTCCTATCACTTTTTTCAGGCATCTCTTCTGCACAGATAAGTTCAAACTTTGAAAAAGCGTCCAGTATCATTCCAATGTCAAGTCCAAGGAAAGGACCCAAAAGATCATTATAAATATGACACCATGGTACAAACACTTGTTCCCAAGAATGCTGCAGATTTTAAAGATAAGCCTTTACTTTGCATCTCAGTGCCAAATCACCACATGACATTTCGAAGCAAGAAATGTCACCCTAATTGCTACTGCACAAACTCATGTACATCATTTGACAATCACGAATGTAAAATTGATAAGGTCATTGCTCCATAGTGGAGCAACATGGTAGAACTCATTAATAACTGATAATTTCTAGAATCAAATTCATGGTGCAAAAATGTATTGTCCATGGGCATTTTTTTCTGCGTAAACTTATGAAAGTGCTAGGTCATTCCCGGTTTCCTGTTACATAACACCATATCAGCTTGACCCATGATGGTGCCCAGGTAGAATGATACATGTACACATCAGTATGAATTCCTCTGGGGCAGAACAACATGATGCATATTTATTACACCTTAGCCCATATATTTGCCATATGGTTTTCCCTTCCATGCCTACAACAACAAAGAGACATGTGTTGAAAAGAATCCCCTAAACAAGAAAAGCATAATTGGAATTTTAATTAACACCCCACCTCTGAATCACTAACAGAGATGAATATGTTCAAAAACATTTTCACCCCCATCATAAAAAAAAAACACAACATACTAAATGCATTCTGTAAAGCATCGCCACTCCCACACACAAAAACAGGGAGGCACATCTGAAAATGCATCCCTTCCCTTACAATCTAAACTGAGTATGCACATTTTAAAAAAGGTATTCCCACCAACCTATTCAACAACAAGAAGAATTATGTCAACTTCATCCCCTCAACTCCACACATCGCAGAGTAAGAGTTTGAAAACTGTTTACCCCCGCCCCACCCAATAAACAGGGAGACGAATGTTAGTGAGCAAATTCATACCCCCCTTCCCTGGTCTCTGTGGAGGGCCTGCATGCTCTACCCTCTGCAAACATACTTTATTTTGTTAAGGGTAAAGCCCTGTGGTGGTAGGCTATCATAGTCTAATAGCAGCCCTTTTGTGCCCCACCCCACTCAGCAATCTAATATTGACACTCTCCCCCTGTATCTCCAAAAACTCCAGTAGGACAGCAATTATTTTCACAAAACAGTATCCCAAAAGGTACAGGCAGAATCCCCATAACATTTGGTTCAGCTGTTGCATGGGCATAAGTCCTAAACAGTACAGCACTTATCTTACCATTTAAGCCAGTTTTGTATGTTCTGTTTGTTCTTTATCTGAAGTTAAAGCTATTAATTTAAATCATTTTATAGTCTGCAGTGCTTTTCAAGTGGGTTCTGAGCTGGGCTTGGGTGCTCTGAGTGAGTCCTCCTTTTACTGCATTATTACTAGCTCTCTTCTGAATCTGAAACTACAGCTAGAAATTGATTTGGGGTTTACAATATCCATTGTTATTTCTCTGAGCTCTTAAGTGTATTATTTTTTTAAACACCTTTATTGAATTATCGCTTGTGACATATGCACATTTACATTTGTATAAAAATAGTCAAACTGCATTAACAAGGTAAAATTAACAAACATTATGCTTCATATATATTGCTATTTATACAATGACCGGTCTAAAATATTCAAAAAGGAGCACGTTGATTGGCCAGCCCAACCAGCATGCCCGTTGTAAATCAGAGAGTACACTAAGGGAAAAAAGTCCCATCACCCATTCTTTTTCCCGTTAGTATATCCTGCATTTTTTTTACTATAAAAAGAAACCAGAAGACTTAAACCAGTGGAGGAAGACAGTGCAAACAAAAATAATAGGATAATCAGGTAAGTTCTGCAAAACTTAAAAAACTTACCTGATTATCCTTTTATTTTGTCTGTCCTGACTCTCCCCAAGGTAAAAATCTCCCAGTTTCCTTTTTGTATTAAAAAAAAAAAAGAAAGAGAAAAAGCAATGGAGATCTTCCTTTCTCCATTGCAACAGTTGCACAGCACTGATGTACTGCGTAAGCGTTGGGACACAAGTCCCATACGCATGCACAGTACATCAAAACAGCCACAGGATACATTCAAAATGCAGAAGGGCAGCATGGAGGCATTATACAAAGACATTCTTTTAAAAAATATATTTTTTTCTTAAATAATGTCATTGTATAATAGCAATAACCCACAGCTGGGTGTGGGCAATGCTGGATTTACCCACGGTTGGCTTTGTTTGGTCACTCGGGCTTCGCCCACATGATCAAACCACACTAACCATGGGTAAATCCAGCATTGCCCACACCCATCCATGGGTCATTGTTTAAATATCATATAACCTAAGCAACATTACATAAATTATTCAATTCCTGCCCCTTTTTTGAACAAGAAACATCTTTATTAAACCATCACTTATGACATAAGCAATCATACAGTTATATAAATGAAAACAAACCACACTGACACAATCTTAGTTGCAAAACCATCACTTATGACATAAGCAATCATACAGTTATATAAATGAAAACAAACCACACTGACACAATCTTAGTTGCAAGCATTTTACATCACAAACCATATTGACACACTCCCAGTTGGAAGCATTATACATCATTTATAATCTAGCCAAACATTTTCAATAAAACTTTACATAGCTCATTTAAGTCCTGCCTTTTTTTAAACTTCATTCCTCCCCTCTATGTATTGTTCCCACAATTCCCATTTTTTCCTATATAGTTTGCTCCTATCTTTTTCTAAAGATCTCAGTTCCAGTTGTTTTATCTCTGTTACTATATTCACTGCTTCTAATATAGTTGGTTGATATTTTGATTTCCATTTTCTAGTAACTGTTTTTATTTGGAAGCCACCATAATTAGAGACAGCAAGGCCTTGCCATGTCTAGGCAATTCCAATCCTGTATTATAGCTCAGAAAAATCATCTCCCTCGTCACATCAATATGCCCACCCAGCAACTCCAACAGTGCATCCCATAGGGAATCCTTAAAGTCCACCACCTCACTGCACTCCTAGAAAATATGTTCCCAATTACCTCTTTCTTCCCCAATATACCCTCAACATTTGCTATCAAACTGAGGAAATCTTCTCTGGAGTCTACTTGGTGTGTAAAAGTATCTATGTAAACATTTCCAAGCAAATATCCAAAATATTCTACATGTTGTTGTATATTTAGGAGACATATATATATATATATATATATATATATATATATATATATATATATATATATATATATATATATATATATATATATATATATATATATATATATATATATTCTTCCATTGTTTCTTTGTGAATTGCTTATCCAAGCTCTCTTAAGTATATTATTAGCACTAATCATCTAATTCTGTTTTACTCACTTTTCAAACCGAAAACAAAAAGTCAGCTTTGGCCAGTTGTGTGAGTGGTAATTAACCCAGCTCTCTCCTCTTGGTATTTTATATTCCACAAGCAGTCAGCGTCTTTGTCTTAGGACTGCTGGAAGGTTGCAAATGTGAAAACAAAGCATTTGGACTATATTTTGCATCCATGGAAGTACATTTACGCTACACTTAAAACACTGCTCTTACCTTACCATTTAAATCAGTTTTGTGTTTTGTTTACTCTTTATCTGAATTTAAAGAAGACTGGGGCCACTATTCTAGCGGCAGTAGTAAGGTAGGCTGTTCTGTCCAAGTTGGGAAACATACAGGGAATGTAAAGTAAAATTGTTTTATCATCCAGAGAGCTTTTTTGGAGTTAAACTGCACTTTGAGAGCTACTTTTGCTGTTCTTTTACATTAAGTTCCAGGATCTTCCATCTAGTGGCAGAAGGTGTTTACCTGGTCTCTCTAAATTGGGATGCATTCCAGGGAGCTCATAATGTAGTCATTTATTAGCCTGAGGGCACAGGGGCTAGTTTTCAGCTTTTTCTATCTGTTATAAATTAGGGACATTTGCCTGAAGCTGTTCACCACGCAGTGGTGGTTAGCAGTACCATGTATAGTAGCAAACCTATAAAGTTAGTACGTAGGACTTTTTTTAAACAAGAAACATCTTTATCGAATTACCACCGAACACTTATGACATAGGCAAGCATACATTTATATAAATGAAAACAAACCATATTGACATATTTTCACTTACAAATTTATAATCTGTACAGTCATTCAGTCAAACATTAGTTAGCTCATTCAATTCTGACCTTCCCTTGAACCTCACTTCTCCTCCAAAACATTATTATGTATATATTGTTCACATAATTCCCATTTTTTTCTACATAATTTGCTTCTATCCTTTTCTAAATATCCTTCCGTTTGTTTTATATCTGTTATTATATTCACTATTTTAGTACAATTGGCTTAGACTTTGATTTCCATTTTTGGCAGCCACAGGCAACTCTGATTCTGTATCACATCTGAAAAAAAATATTTCCTTAGTTACATCAATTTGATTACCCAGCATTTCTGATGGAATAGTCTGCAGCTATTTTATAAAATGTGCAAACTCATTACACTGCAAAAAATATGCTCACGATTATATCTTTCTTCCCCATCACACCTCCACCATTTGCAATCCGTCTGAGGAAAAATTGTTTGGGTTCTGTTTGGGCTATAGAAATACATACGCAAACACTTCCAAGCAAAGATCCTAAATCTTCTAGACTTTGTTGTATATTTGGGAGCCATACATATATCCTCCCATCCTTTCATTGTGAATTGCTTATCCAGTCTGTATTCCCAGTCCTTTCTAACCTCATCTGATTGATTGCTATAGTTATCATGCAATACGTTATATGTCCTACTTCCCTTTTTTGACAGCAGCTTTTGTTGTATATTCTACTAAAAACATTACCAGTGCTGGTCTTTTGCTTGAGATCCCCACATTTATTTCTCTTTTCCTACACTCTGATATCAGTCCTTGATAAGGAAAACAATCTCTAGCCTGCAGTCCAAATTAATTCTTGGCCTATTCCCATTCTGTTACCTTTCCCTGATTTCTCTAATTATTTGCTTCCAATACCTTGATTCCTTTGCCAGTTTTCTCCAGTATATTCCAGTACCCTCTTGCCTATTCTCTGTATCTCTAATTGCAGTCGTCCCTATTGGCAAAATCTTTCTCCATTCCCATGCTGGCTTTGTTCTTAGAATACTTTCTACTACTTTATGAATACAATATTCTGTATGGTTATTATTATTTATTGTTTAATTATTTATTTACATTTGTTTACCGGGAAATTCCGACTGGACACAGGTCCTTTTTCAGTGGTTGCCCGAGGAGAAAAGCTCCACAGAACAATAAATAAGCAGCTTCATACATGAAGAACAATTGTATATACATACAATATAACAATAACCCACGCCTGGGTGTGGGCAATGCTGGATTTGCCCATGGTTGGGCTGGTTTGGTCACGAGGGCGAAACCCAAGTGGCCAAACAAAGCCAACTGTGGGTAAATCCAGCATTACCCACACCCAGAAGTGGGTTATTGCTGTTATACAATGACATTATTTAAGAAAAAAAATAATTACTTTTCTTAAATAATGGCATTGTATAATGCCTCCATGTTGCCCTTCCGCAGCTGTCTGGTATTCTGCGGCAGTTCTGATGTGCTGCGCATGCGTATGCCTATGCAGTACATCAGAGCTGTGGGCAAAAGCAATGGAGAAAGCAAGATCTCCATTGCTTTTTACTGTTTCACTATGTTAAATGGGTTTAACATAGCGAGACAGCTTTAAAAATAGCAACGGAGAATCTCCGTTGCTTATTTTAAAGCTGTCTCGCTATGTTAAACCCATTTAACATAGCTAGACAGTTTTGACAGAGAAAGCAAGATCTCCATTGCTTTTCACTAACTGTTTCACTATGTTAAATGGGTTTAACATAGCGAGACAGGTTTAAAAAAAAAAGCAACGGAGATCTCCGCTTATTTTAAAGCTGTCTCGCTATGTTAAACCCATTTAACATAGCGAGACAGGTTTAAAAAAAAAAGCAACGGAAAAAGCAAGATGTCCGTTGCTTTTTACACACTGTCTCGCTATGTTAAAGGAGTTTAACATAGCGAGACAGCATTAAAAAAAAGCAACGGAGATCTCTGTTGCTTTTTTTAAACCTGTCTCACTATGTTAAACTCCTTTAACATAGCGAGACAGTGTTTTAAAAAGACTTATACTAATGGAAAAAGTCCAGGCGACCGGACCTTTTTCCATTAGTATAAGTCGATTTACAACATGCACGCTGACCAATCAGTGTGCACGTTTTGGAATATTAATGGGGGGGGGTCATGGTATAATAGCAAATACATACTGCAGCAAACATTAGCTATATATGCAATATGAAACATAGTAATGAACAGATATACCAATATCTAGCTTGTTTAGGTCTGTTTGTCTAAGGTAGGTAAGCATAGGAGAGGCATAGAGTAAAGTGGAGGTTAGGTGGGAATTGGCAGCAGAAATTCTGGCAGTCTTGGTGCGGAATATTTTGTTTCTGTACAATGCACCTAGTTTTTTGTGAACCTTTTTTATGGTAAGAGAAATGTGAGTGTCAAATCAGAGATTGTTATCAATCTCAACACCAAGTAGTTTGGTGTGTTCTGTTGGGGAGATGGCTGTATTGTGTTTGGATAGAATATTAAAGTGGGGGATAATTGGCTTAGATTTAGTGGATTGGAAGATAAGGAGTTTAGTCTTGCTCGGGTTGAGTAATAATTTGGCATTAGATAGCCAGTTTTCTACCACTAGTAAATCTGCCACACTTTCATTCTGGCATGTCTAACAATGGCACCACTATCTCCCCAGATCAACGCACTAAACTTCTAATGGTTATCATAGACAATAATCTCAAATTTGACCTACAGGTCAAGAAAACCATACAGACCATCAATAAGAAGCTTGGATCACTGCATAGAAACAAGACACTCTTAACCCCACTGGCTAGGACTGAAATCGCCCGATCACACCTACTCTCTACTCTTTTATATGCCTCACCTGTACTCTCAAACCTCAATAAAACTGAAGTAAGCTGTCCCATACCTACAACCATTTTGCCAGATTTGCCATTGGCTCCACCTATAAAACCCATTACTGCCAGAACCTGAAACAACTAGAATGGCTAGAACTGCCCAGCTTAATTCAATTCAATCAACTCCTAATAGCGCACAAAGTTCTGTACCACCCTAAAGATACCCCCTCTCTTATAAATATTATTAAGCCATATAGCAACCTGAGATCCCTACGGTCAGCTGACAAATTACTGGTCCAAACCCACAAAGCTAATACTTCAGCTGGTGAATCCCTGTTCACCAACTTTGTTGGCAAAACCTGGAATGCCTTGCCAAACTATATAACCCTACAATCCTCCAAAAGTCTCTTAAAAAAAAACCTCAAACAGTATCTCAGATTGAACTGGCTATGCCCATGTACCAACCCAGATTAAGTTATAAAACAATAGCATAATCAGTAATTATCATAGCATAATCAGTAATTATCATAACATCTAACTACATCACCATGCTATGTATCCAGTCTTACTTGTAATTGCGTCTGTCCATGAGAACTGCGAGTCCCTACAAATGACTAACTGTGAGTTACAATCTTACTTGTAATTGTGTGAAAACAAAAACCAGAAGACAAAATTACCCTGTACTTGTGAACGCCAAGGGAATTCTTGTATAGTCCACACTTGTAAATTCTCCACACTCAAATGGCTGCTGTAGACAGAATCCAGGATAAAATCAGTTATGTTAGATGCTAAATAAATGTCCACAAAGAGGTCCTATGTGACAAAATATCCATATGAATCAAGTAGTAAAAAAGATTTCTCCAAAAGCTTTATTGAACCAATACTGTGAAGCGCTTTTCGTCCCACTAATAGTGGGACTTCTTCAGACAAACAGATTCTGACAAAAAACAAGGTTTAAATACTGGTTTTGGCGCCAAAAAGGTGCCGTTGCTAGGTTACAGTTCTGTGCTTCAATTAGTTAAAGGTATAATGTCCTAACAACTAATGAAGTGAATCTGTGAATGAATTTAAAACAAAATCAACAAAACTTCAGAACCATTAAAAAGATTAAAAGCATCGCTAAGATGTCATTATTACAGTATCTAAATAAATACTAAATATAAAACAAATATAAAAATATATAAGATTTATACGGTAATACAAATCACATCTATATATTATTGCATGTTTCAGACTAAGGAATGAGCAGTAACAAAAAAACCCCAGTATGTACAAAAGTTACTCAACTTGAGCACTGAATACATATATAAATAAATCACATCAAAGAATCGAGTGGTTACAAAAAAGAAAGAACGTTGTTGTGGGAAATTGCTATTGAAAGATGGTACAAAGACACATTAGAACTACAATAGTCTGGTCAGAATCCCACCTAAAACACATACCTAACTACAAAGTCTAACAAAAGTCATAAATATATGTTCAGGATGTACAGTGACACCTGAACAAAGAACTATTAAATAGTGCAATTAATGTAGTCAGGTCATGTAGAAAGCATGTGTATTGTAATTGTAAAAGAAATATGGTAAAATATATATGTTAACATGTAAACAATAAATTTAAAATCAAACAGCAACTAGTGAACCTATATAAAGGTAAAATGCAAGGTTACTAAGGACAAATTACTCCATAAGTGCGCAGTAGTGTACAGAAATTCACTTTGAAAACAAAGCAAGCAACCCCCCCTCCCCCCACAAGAGTATATAACATAAAAATGGTATATATATCAACGTCGTAGACTTCTCAATTTCAATAACGGATATAATGGGGGGACACTAGAACTTTTTTGGCAGATTAGGTGCATTGCCAATGCCCCCCCAGGCCTCAATGAGACTATCGTTTACATGCTAACATATATATTTTTACCATAGTTCTTTTACAATTACAATTAAAAATATGCCTTGCCTGTATATGAAACTTCTTTGTCTTTTGGCTTTTCCCAGTTAGGGGTCACCACAGCAGATCACATGTCTGCTCATGATTGGCAGTGGAGTTTTACGGTGTCGAGTTGCCAGCCCGGTGCCCAACCTTCCACAGAAGGCACACACATGCATGCACTCATGCCTAGGGCCAGTTTAGAGTGACCAATCCACCTACTGCATGTCTTTGGGATATGGGAAGAAACCTGAGCACCTAGAGAAAACACACACAACCACAGGGAGGACATGCAGACTCCACACAGAGAGCATCCCAGCTGAGAATTGAACCGGAGCACCTCTTGCTGTGAGGCGCCAATGCTAACCACTGCACCACCACGGCTGCCCTCTTTGCCTGTATATGAAACTAAAGGGACTAAAAAATGTCATTGCTTATATCCATATCCATAAAACAAATCTTCCAATTTCTCAGTTTTTGTATTATCTTTTCTTCTAATCTCTTCCCATATAGCCTTTGCTGCAATAACAGAATAATTTTAATCCATATTCCTAGGTACTTCATTTTATCATGTTCCCATAAATACAGGTATTGCCGAACCAGTTTGTGTGTTGTTTCATAGTTTATAGCTACTGCCTTTGTTTTATCTTCATTAATTTTATATCCCAAAAAAGACTTGAAACTGTCTCAGAATGTTCCACAACACTGAAATGTCCTTTTCTGGTTTTATCAGGTATAAAATAATATCATCTGCAAATAAAGCCAGCTTTTCTTGATTACCCCAATACATAAGACATTGACCTGTAAAACAGAAAGGATTTATGAGGAGCTAAGCTTGGGGCAGCTAATTAGTGAGTCAAGAAGCACTGATATCAGATCCTAGCACTATCTAACATCTAGCCTTAACCATATACACCACCCAGGTGCCCCCTGTAAAAGCAAGTACCTAAACCATAATAGCCCAACTCTAATACAGGTCCTCACAACAAGGATTTGCAATTTTCTAATGCCTTAGTTTCCAGCTTTGTAGCTATGGACATCCTGAGACAGTGCAGCAATTGTCTTACTTACTCAGACAACTGTTTAATCCTTAAATAAACTAACACAGTATGCAAGAGATGTACATGCATAACTTCACTGGAGGCAAAAATCTCACTTACAGGCAAGGTTGACAAGAACACACACACTACATCCTTCACTCATACCATGCACCACACACATATGCCTTCTTATGCTAAGGCATTTAAAAGAAACCTCTCCAAACCTCAAAGACCTCCTAAGCTGTCAAATGGCAACACCTATCATCGGAAATTGCTAAAGCACACAGCAAAAGCAACACCTAGCACCACACATATGCCCACAACCAATGATCCCCCAAAAAACAAAGCCCATAAGGTAAGAAAATACTTTTCCTTCCACTCATATCATATGGGATTTTATTATATGACACAATATCATATGGGATTTTATTATATGACACAATATCATATGGGATTTTATTACATGACAGAAAAATGCTGTTCTCACCGGGCTGGACAAGAAGAACCTATTTGGAGTTAGGATACTCATGTCACTGCACCACAGGTTCTAATATGATTCTGTCATAGTTTATGTGGGTGTAAATGACCTGAGACATTGAGACATTGTGGATCTCTCTGAATATGTGTCATTGATAGGTAATTGCCTTGCACTGAGCAGCATTCTACCTTCATCAAGGATGATGCCATAGTAATAACAGAAAATTATTGATTTCAACAGTTGGCTTGGTGTCTCTCCAGTGGAATCAGTGGCGGCTGGTGACTTCAAATCAAAGGAGGGCTGCAGGAGACAGCTGAATGGGTGGGGTCAAGGGGAAGGGGTGTGGCCAACCAGAAAGGGGAGGGGCTATGCTCAAAACTACAAAAACTAACTTTAATTAAATACGCTGCCCTGGGTGGCAAACCATCATTATGAGAGTCCAATCAAGACAAAAATAAGTGTAGAAGAATAAAAATATTTCAATGCATTGGCTGCATGACAGCTTACTTAATATTTAGATGGAAACAAAAGGTTGTGAGGCATGAAAAAATAAATTACTTTTTAAATACATTACTGGAATGCCAGTCAAAATCAAGTACAAGCAAAACCAGAAGCACTCAACTCAAACCACTTCTCCTTGCACTGCAGTTCTAATTATAATTTATATTCAGCTTTATTAAAGTGCCAAGTAACATGCTGAAAGTAGAAATCTCTGTGATGCCCCACTTGTAAAAATGTTTTTATCCAAAAAGACCTGCTGCCTGACAACTATCTACTTGTTTCATGGGGAAAACATGTAAGTAAAAATGAAAAGCAAACAAGAAACAAGCTCAAGATACATTGCTTAAAGGATTACTGTACAGGTTATGGACCACACATGACTGGCATTCTGTTTAGTTTACGGGTAAAGTCTGTAGAGATGACTGGAAGTCTCCAACAAGTGTAATGAGCTTTTTAAAATAATGGAATCCTGTCCTTTAATACCCAAGGCTTATACATTATCTAGTCAAGTATTCTCTGCATGGCAACAACAGAAAGGCTTTCAATGTTGGCAATTCTTTAACAGTATGCTTATTAAAGCTTATTTGGATCTTACGATCTCAGACAAGCTTACATTATGGTCATTAAAGCATTGCTACTTAAACACAGAGCAACAGGCACTTTGAGTAATAAGCATAAATCAACAGTACAAAAATATGACAGAAACCAGACCTTTCTGCAAAATCAAGGACAGATGAAAAGCCACTGTAGTACTTGTGTCTACCTTGGATGGGGGGGGGGGCACACTGCACATTTACACTGCATAACTACTCCTTGCCTTGCTTGGACACATCCAGAGTCAGTACATGGTGGAGTGGGGTGCAACAAGTATGTCACAATTTGAAATGTTTCTGGCTGACTGTGATGGCCCTGACATGTGTCATACCTCTCAACCTCAGAGCAAGAAATCTGGACAAAGCCATACACAGAAGTGGGACAAATGCCCACAAATAAGGACAATTTTAAATATTGCTCTAATAAACTTAGAAAGATAATAGAATAGGTCTTGCATTAGTATGACTTTTCTGAAGGGTATAAAATCTGAAACTCAAATGTCTGTCATTATTTTCTAACTTCAGTCTTTAGTGATTTGTCACTAATTTGCCAAAAACACAATTTTATGAAAAATGGACCAAATGTGATGCAAAAATATAAAATAGCCACACAATACAGCTGGGAACCTGTCAAAGAAGGGACACTTTAATATTAGTACTGCTAACTTGAGCGCTGACAAAATAAAAGAATCTACATGCATTTCAAGTAATCTATAACTTTGATTATTACAGTTATTTCTTAATTGTAAACCCTCCATGTTTTCTTCCAAAATTGCTATTTTATGGAGGGATTATTAGGGGGAAAAGCAACATTTTAAGCCAAAATCGGAGACAGTTGAGAGGATGGCTATGCCTAATTCTATAAAGCAATTTATTTGCATGTACCTCTCAACCTGTTAATGCAGTAAATCTGAACAAGGCCAAATGTACTGGGGCAACATATAAACAGTACTAAAAATTGCTTTTGTAGAAATTGAGACAGTTGATAGAATAAAAGTTCTTACTTTTGCATGCATTTTTCTGAAGGTTATGAAGTCTGAAACTCAGTGTATCATTATTTAGTGACTTAATTTCTAAATGATTTGCCAGAAAACTACAAATTTTATGAAGAACAAACCAAAAATAAGAAGCAAAAATCTATTCATTCTTTGAAAATCTGGACAGTTGTGAGGTATAGTTCAGCTGGGCCTGTTTGAGTTTGCTGCCCTTCCCCCCTGACAAAATCACGGTTGAATGGAGCCTCTGCAGCCATTCCAATGAACCATTACTCGGCTATTTCACTCCATTTACCATAAACACTAATGTGCATACGGCTTTACTTGTATGAGGAGTTGGACTTCATTTGAAAGTTTTATTTTGTATTTTACAGCACAAACACTAAGTCATCTACTAAACAAAGCAATGCAGTCTCACAATGAAAACTTAGCATTAAAACTTCTCTGCCCTTGACACTCACATTCATTGAAACAGCATTGAAACCCACATTCAAAGAAAATACATGTTGCCAGTGGCAGATAAAGATTAATTTTGGGCTGTTTTCAAATCATAGGCCCCTTGCATATGAAACATACATGTGCTCTTTGATACACCTTCCTCATTGTACTAAATTATATTCCTTGTACAATATATTACAGTTGTTAGAGGGCATTTTAAATTTGTTTTGAACATTTTTCCAGTAAGCAATGAAACAAAATGCATGCACCCATAATGACAAAACTGCCCAGTTCAGAACATTTATCATAAAAGTCTACTCAGACTTCCAGTCCACCATTATCAGTAAATATGCACAATTCTACAGTCCACCGTTATCAGTAAATATGCACAATTCTACAGTCCATTATCAGTAAATATGCACTCTCTCTGAAGAAGTAAAAGTCATCTAAATAATTCCACATTAAAGAAATCTGTAACTAATGAAGAGGTTGCTGCTAGCAAACACCTTTATATTTCATGGTTTCATTGAAAAATAAAGTGCCTGTTGCCCCTCAGGAATAAATTGGCTATATTACATTAAAAAAATGATCAGCTAGTAATATTGCAAGAGATGGATGGCAAACTGATAACGGACTCATAGTTAGCATTTTCACCAAGGAGAACATTCTCAATACAGCAGCATCCACCCCTTGTGGGAGTAGAACCCACAGCCTTCTGCATCAAAGGTAAGTACACAACTTGTTGTGCTATTAACAAGGTAAACTGACTTCACTTAAGCAGCACTAAACTTCTGTTCCCCTGTAGCTCTCAGCTCCTTGTAAAATCTACTCAATACTCAACTTCGCAGCACAAGAAAACTGGAAAAAGCCAAAATGTATTGGGGGGGGGGGTCAAAAGCCCAAAAACCAGGGACACAAACATTGCTTGTATAATCTTGGAAAGTTGCTAGAACCATACATTTTACTGCCAAGCTCCCTGTGCAAAACAGAGCAACATACCACTACGCCAAATCAGCTGCTTTGTAAAAGAGGAAGACTGAAACTTAAATGGCTATCATTTAGTGAATTCAGTTCTCACCATAGCTGTCAACCTCTTAGTACAAAACACCTGGACAAACCCAGTAATGAGGGAATACAGCCCTCAAACATTCAGTGAATTCAGTTCTTGCCATAGCTGTCAACCGTAGCACAAAAAATCTGGACGAAGCCAATAATGAGGGAATACAGTCCCAAAAATAGGGACACATTTCAAATATTCATCTTATAAACTTAGAAAATTGCTAGAATAAAAGGTTGTGTTACGGTTGTGTTACTGTGTATTTTTTGAAGAACATGAAGTCTGAAATTCAAATGCCTGTCAATTTTACTGCTGACAGAATAAAATTTTTCAGCAGAGACCCAGGGAGAAATACTGCAGGCACGTCTTTGTAAAATGACAGGGCACCAGAGCAAATCCACACAAACACAGGGAGGAGATGCAGACTCCACACAAAAGGCACCCCAGCCAAGAATCAAACCAGAAAACCTATAGCTGTGAGGCAACAATACTACCACTGCACCATCAAATATGCAAGGACTTAAACATTCAGATTCCTGAAGTCTGAAATTCAAATGCCTGTCAATTTTATTTAACATTTGTTAATCAGGACAGTCTGACTTGGAACAAAAAAACAATTTTCGACAGAGGCCCAGGAAGAAATAATGCAGACATGTCTTTGTAACATGGGAGGACACAAAAGCAAACCCACACAAACACAGGGAGAAGATAAAGACCCCACAAAGAAGGCACCCCAGCCAAGAAGCAAACCTGAGAACCTGCAGCTGTGAGGCAACAATGCTACAACTGCCCCATCAAATATCAAGCATTGCAACATTTACAAATCACAGATATTATAAGGAACAGATCAGATCAAACATGAGGCAAAAATCTGCAAGTTTTTTTTCCACAAATGGTGGTGGGTAGGGAATTAAGGTCTTTAACACCTGCATACAAGGTACAGGGTTCAAACCTGAGGTATTCCCTCACACGCAAACACCTGTAGTAGCAAACCTCAAAAACTAAATATACTGCACTGGGTGCCAAACAGTTGTCATGAGAGTCCAATCAAGACAAAATGAAGTGTAGAAGAATAAAAATATTTCAATGCATTGGCTGCATGACAGCTTAATATCTAGATGGAAACAAAAAAGGTTGTGAGGCATGAACAAATAAATTACTTTTTTTAATACATTAATGGAATGCCAGTCAAAATCAAGTATAAGAAAACCAAGCAGCACTCAACTCAAACCACTTCTTGCACTGCAGTTCTAATAATTTATATTCAGCTTTATTAAAGTAACAAGTAACATGCTGAAAGTAGAAATCTCTGATGCCCCCACTTGTAAAAATGTTTCTTATCCAAAAAAGATGTGCTGCCTGACATCTACTTGTTTCATAGGGAAAACATGATCAAAGTAAAAAATGAAAAGCAAACAAGAAATAAGCTCAAGATACATTGCTTAAAAGGATTACTGTACAGGTTATAGACCACGCGATTGGCATTCGGTTTATGGTTAAAGCCTGCAGAGATGACTGTCTGTAAGTCTCCAAGTGTAATGAGACTCTTAAAATAATGTAATTCTGTCCTTTATTACAAATACTGGCATATGCATTTCAATACCCAAGGCTTATACATTATCTAGTTAAGTATTCTCTACATGGCAACAGAAAGGCTTTCAATGTTGGCAATTCTTTAACAGTATGCTTATTAAAGCTTACTTGCATCTTGCAATCTCAGCCAAGCTTACCTGATGGTCATTAAAGTATTGCTACTTAAACACAGAACAACAGGCACTTTGAGTAATAAGCATAAATCAACAGTGCAAAAAATATGACAGAAACCAGACCATTCTGCAAAAATCAAGGACAGATGAAAAGCCACTCTAGTACTTGTGTCTACCTTGGATGGGTGGGATTCTCTGCACATTTACACTGCATAACTACTCCTTGCCTTGCTTGACACATCCAGAGTCACTACATGGGGAGTGGGGTGTAACAAGTATGTCACAGTTTGAAATGTCTCTGGCTGACTTGTGATGGCCCTGACACATTTGTCATACCTCTCAACCTCAGAGCAAGAAATCTGGACAAAGCCATACAAAGAAATGGGACAAAGGCCCAAAAATAAGGACAATTTTTAAAATATCGCTCTTATAACCTTAGAAAGCTAATAGAGGTCTTGCATTAGTATGAATTTTCTGAATGGTATGAAATCTGAAACTCAAATGTCTGTCATTATTTTCTAACTTCAGTCTTTAATTATTTGTCACTAATTTGCCAAAAAAAAACACAATTTTATGAAAAATGGACCAACAAATGTGATGTAAAAATATAAAATAGCAACACAATACAGCTGGGAACCTGCCAAAGAAGGGACACTTTAATATTAGTACTGCTAACTTGAGCAGCTGACAAAATAAAAGAATCTACATGCATTTCTCAAATAAAAGTAATCTGATTATTACAGTTATTTCTTAATTATAAACCCTCCATGTTTTCTTCCAAAATTGCTATTTTGCGGAGGGATCATTAGGGGAAGAGCAAAATTTTGAGTCAAAATCAGGGACAGTTCAGAGGTTTGGCTATGCCTAATTCTATAAAGCAATTTATTTGCATATACCTCTCAACCTGTTAATGCAATAAATCTGGACAAGGCCAGATATATTGGGGGAACATATAAACAGTACTAAAAATTGCTCTTGTATAAACTGGGACATAAATCTGGACAAGGCCAAATATATTGGGGGGAACATATAAACAGTACTAAAAAATGCTCTTCTATAAACTGGGACAGTTGATAGAACAGGTCTTACTTTAGCATGGATTTTTCTGAAGGTTATGAAGTCTGAAACTAGGTGTGTCATTATTTAGTGACTTAATTCCTAAATGATTTGCCAGAAAACCACAAATTTTTATGAGGAACAAATCAAAAATAAGAAGCAAAAAATCTATTTATTCTTTGAAAATCTGGACAGTTGGGAGGTATGGTTCAGCTGGGGCTGTCTAAGTTTGCCGCCCTTCCCCCTCACAAAACCCTAGTCGAATGGAGCCTCCCTGCAGCCATTCCAATGATCCATTACTTTGCTATTTCACTCCATTTACCATAAACACTAATGTGCATACTGATTTACTTCTATGATGATTTGAACTTCATTTGAAAGTTTTATTTTTGCATTTTACAGCACAAACACTAAGACATCTGCTAAACAAACTTGGCATTAAACCTTCTCTGCCCTTGAAACTCACATTCACTGAAACAACATTAAAATCCACATTCAAATAAAATACATTTTACTCGTGGCAGATAAAAATTAATTATGGGCTGTTTTCAAATCATAGGCCCCTTGCATATGAAACACATGTGTTCTTTGATACACCTTCCTATTGCTTTGAACATTTTTCCAGTAAACAATAAAACAAAACTGTCCAATTCAGAACATTTCCATCATAAAAGTCTACTCAAACTTCTACAGTCCACTATTATCAGTAAATATGCACAATTCTACAGTCCACCATTATCAGTAAATATGCACAATCTCTGAAGTAGTAAAAAAGTCATCTAAATAATTCCACGTTAAATAAATCTGTAATGAAGAGGTTGGTGCTAGCAATCACCTTTATATTTCATGGTTTCATCGAACAATAAAGTGTCTGATGTCCCTGTGGAATAAATTGCCTAAATTACATTAAAAATAAGCTAGTAATATTGCAATAGGAAATGGATGGCAAACTGATAACAGGCTCATAATTAGTATCTTAACTTTCAGTACGGCAGCATTCACCCCTTATGGGAGTAGAACCAACAACCTTCTGCATCAAAAGCAAGCACACAGCCTGGTGTGCTATTAGCACTAAACTTCTCTTCCCCTGCAGCTCTCAGCTCCTTGTAAAATCTACTCAATACTCAACTGCATCTCAACTTCGCAGCACAAGAAGTCTGGAAAAAGCCAAATTTATTGGGGTGGGTCAAAAGGGCAAAAACCAGGGACACATTAAACATTGCTTGTATAATCTTGGAAAGCTGCTAGAATAAAATGCTGTGTTACCACGGTACCACCATACATTTTACTGCCAAAGTCCCTGTGCAAAAAAGAGTCAGAACAACATACCACTATGCCAAATCACCTGCTTTGTGAAAGAAAAATGCTGTGTTACCACCCTACATTTTACAGACAAGGTCCCTGTGCAAAACAGTCAAGAGCAACATACCACTACGCCAAATCAGCTGTTTTGTGAACGAGAGGAAGACTGAAGCTTAAATGGCTATCATTTAATGAATTCAGTTCTCACCATAGCTGTCAACCTCTTAGCACAAAAACACCTGGACAAACCCAGTAATGAGGGAATGCAGCCCTCAAACATTCAGTGAATTCAGTTCTTGCCATAGCTGTCAACCTTAGCACAAAAAACCTGGACAAAGCCACTAACAGGGTATTACAGTCCCAAAAATAAGGAAACATTTCAAATAGTCACCTTATAAACTTAAAAATTTGCTATAATAAAAGGTTGTGTTACTATATATTTATTGCTAGAATAAAAAGTTGTTTTACTGTGTATTTTCTGAAGACTATGAAGTCTGAAATTCAAATGCCTGTCAATTTTACTTGTGATGGAACAAAAACAATTTTCAGCAGAGGCCCAGGGAGAAATACTGTAGACACGTCTTTGTAAAATGGCAAGACACCAGAGCAAATCCACACAAACACAGAGATAAGATGCAGACTCCACAAAGAAGGCACCCCAGCCAAGAATAAAACCACAAATCCTACAGCTGTGACTCTGAGGCAACAATACTGCCACTGCACCATCGAATATGTAAGAAATTAAACATTCAGAAACCTGAAGTCTGAAATTCAAATGCCTGTCAATTTTATTTAACATTTGTTAATCAGGACAGTCTGACTTGGAACAAAAAAACAATTTTCAGCAGAGGCCCAGGAAAAAAATAATGCAGACATGTCTTTGTAACATGGGAGGACACAAACGCAAACCCACACAAACAAAGAAAGAAGATACAGACCCCACAAAGAAGGAACCCCAGCCAAGAATCAAACCTGAGAACCTGCAGCTGTGAGGCAACAATGCTACCAGTGCACCATCAAATAAAAGCAAACCCGACACAAACACAGGGAGAAGATACAGACCCCACAAAGAAGGAACCCCAGCCAAGAATCAAACCTGAGAACCTGCAGCTGTGAGGCAACAATGCTACTACTTCACCATCAAATATCAAGCATTGCAACATTTACAAACCACAGATATTATGAGGAACAGATCAGATAAAATATGAGGCAAAAATCCGCAATTTTTTTACAAATGGTGGTGGGTAGGGAACTCAAGTCTTTAACACCTGCATACAGGGTACAGGGTTCAAGCCTGAGGTATTCCCTACCACACCACCATGAGCACCTGGGGCATTTTCTCACACACACACACACACACACACACACACACATACCTGTTGTCCATACTAACCAGTTTCACAAGCACCATATATTCAACACTTACCTGTCCTCCACCGTTCAATCCAAACCCCTTCCCGCGCAATACTCCAATGACTTGTGAGAGTAGATCGCATCCAAAACCCTTTCCCGACGAGACTGCAGCTCCCATTCCTGCTGCTCGTGTTGCAGTCCGGCCGTGCTGTATAATCCCAGCGTGTCTGTGTGCTTTAAAGTGCACAGACGTCTCCTTGCATTTCCCTATCAGTCCTGCTGGACTGCCATGAGCATGTGCATACAGTAGACCAGTACTCTGGTCTACTGTGCATGCGCGTAGTCCACGAAATTTAAAACTTTTTTTTTTTTTTTTTTTGAGTTCTTTTTGGTTTGAGGGGGCTGCAGTCCGGCAGTCCGATAGCACGGGCCGCCCCTGAGTGGAATCCAATATCTATCAGCATGAGACAACATGGTTAACAGACCACGTTGCTTTACCAAGAATGGTCTGTACCTGTCCCCTCTGGGTTTTCAGTTATTGGATAAAATTTTATCCATCCCCTTAGATCCTTTCTTTTAAAATGTCAAGATAAGAAAATTACCAACACAGCAAAAAAAAAAATAAAAATAAATAAAAAAAAAAATAAAAAACACAAAACAACCTTAACGTGTTACTGCTCAATGCTAGAAGCCTATACAAAAATTCTCACACCCTACCATCTGTGCCATTACTGAGACTTGGTTTAAAGGCACACAAAGTACTCCAAGAGTGTAAGACTACAATGTCTTCTACACATTTTGACCAACAGCAGCACAGACGGGCTAAAGGTGGAGGTGTCTGGATCATGTTAGCAACAAATACAACTCCAGGTTGGTTAAAAGGATGATTCCCTGGAGTTCAGGTAAATCTCCATAGACAAGTTTCCTCACCATGCCCTGGCCAGCTGCAGGTCACCCACCATGACCGACAAAGCTCATAACTCTTACCAAGACCTACTAGCATCCCTCTCAGCTTCTTAATGCAAGAAATCTGGACAAAGCCTAAAATAACAGGGGGACAAAGGCCCACAAATAGAGACAGTTTTTAAATATTGCTGTTATAAACTTAGAAAGTTGCTAGAATAAGAGGATTTGTGTTACTATGCATTTTTGAAGAATATGAAGTCTGAAACTCAAATTCAAATATGCATCATTATTTATTGACTTCAGTCCTCAGTGATTTTCCAGAAAATCACAAATTGTATGAGGACTAGACCACAAATATGATGCAAAAATCAAGATATTCTAAAAAATCTGGATAGTTCATAGGTTCACAGGTTACTAGGCTATTGACCCTAGGGCCTTTATAAGCCAAGCCATGTTATATCCTTGTTCCCTTATTGACTAAGTTGTATGGTCTGTATTTGCAGCACAAGTCTATGATCAGCTCCAACTGCCCTTATCCAAGAGGGACATAGGTGACACCCCTGGGATAAATTTGCGTCCTCCCATCCAGTTGTCTAAGTTATGCTTAAATAGGGTCATTGAGGAGCTCTGTTTTACATGAACTGGGAATTTGTTCCTGAGGAGCTGCAATTTCTTGGAGACATATCTGTCTCTCCAGCATGTCCTGTTGATGTCACAGGCTAGGTTAAGATCCCTGCAGTGAGTGACCCTTGTCCCATTTGACTTGCAGATGTGCATCATTTCCATTACGGCAGGGTCCGAGACTGCTCTGTAGGCCAAGCACAAGTTGCATCTCAGCAGCCAATTAGATACAGAGTACAGTAGCAGGGCCATCAATCTGTCCATGCAGGTTTTGTGTTGAAGGCTCTGAATTTTCATGATGAGAAATCTCTGAGGTCTCTCCAGCTGATGCAGCTGTCTGGTGAGGTACATACCGATAGGAGCATTCTACTCTATTAGTGGTCTGATGAGGGATGACTACGGGGGAATTATAACATCCTTATCTCTGGATGTGATGCCCTTACTTATGAGATGTGCAACATAGAAAGCCTTCCTTACCACTGTAGACACATGGTGACTGAAGTTAAGGTTGCTATCAACCTGTGTTCCCAAATCTCTCACCACAGGGTTTGAACTAAGGGGGGGTACTGTTAATTTTCCCTTTGCTGAAAGGGATGATAATGCATTTTTTACATTTAGTTTAAGTCTATGGCTTTGGTGCCAATCATTTGTCTGTGTAAGCCCTTTTTGTAGTATATCAACATCATTGGGGATTCAATGATTGCACCCAGTTTGCAGTCATCGGCAAACTCGGTAAGCCAGGCCATCTATTTTCAACTAGACTTCTGAGAAATAGAGTCCAAACAGTAGGGGGACAAGCACAGATCCTTGTGGTATACCACTGGTAACTGGTCTGCTTGTACAGATGCAATCTCAAACTCTGACTTTATGCTTTCTGTTAGTCAACCCATTAGCTACCCATCTAGTGACATATGGGTTAATTCCCAGCTGGGTGAGTTTCTCAATGATAACTGAATAGTGGATTGTGTCAAAAGCCTTGGCTAAGTCAAGTTAGGTTGTATGTACTGTTTTGCCTTCATTCAGGGCTTTGGTGACATTCTCTAAGAATTCCATCAGGTTTAATAAGCATGATCTACCGTTAACAAAGCTAAATTGGGTTGGGTCAAGAGTTTCAAGGTCACCTGTGTCTTTGTTGATAAGGTCCATGATGATTCTCTCCATGGTCTTGCAGATAAGGCTGGTCAAGCGTATGGGTCTATAATTCCCAGAGTCAGTTGAAGGGCCCCATTTGTGCAAGGGAATTACTGTTGCTGTTTTTCACTCTGCTGGGACAAAGTCAGTACTTACACTGTGACTGAAGAGTGTGCCAAGTGGTTCTGCTAGGTCATATTTTAGACCATTTAGTAGGCAGCCTGGGATGTTATCCAGTCCCATAGCGGCTGTGTTTTTGGCCATGGAGAGTCCAGTTATGACCTGCTCTTTGGAGATACTAGGTAGAGGACTGGTAACAGGTATGATTTGGAGTATGTTTGGTGGGGACAGGGGGGGTAAAGTTTGTGCCAAATCTGTCTGCTAGCAGGGGTGGCAATGCCCTCAGGGTCAGTATGAGAGGTACTGTCTACTACAGCACAAAGCTGGGCCTTCCCTTTTAGATTTCTGACATAGCTAAAGTATGCCTTGTGATTATCCTTAGCTAGGGATGCTAGTTTAGCTTTGTAATTGACTTTAGAGAACTTTATAAGATATCTAATTTGCTTGATCAAGCTGTGGAGGGAGTCCTTCCTCTGTTGATTCAGTTCTATCTTGTTCTTAGACATTAGTTTCCTCCTCTTGTTGTATAACCTATTTAAGCTTGATGTCCAACAGGGTGGCTTGTTTTTTGGAGGACCTTGTTTTGATTCATTCAAGTACAGCCATGTTGATACATTTGTACAGGTGTTTATACAGGGCATTTATGTACACCTCTGTATAGGAGTTATTGTTGACAGTGGTAGTAGGTGGTTTGATTTATGCCATCACTTAGGAGGCTATAGTTTGCGTTGGAGAAATTTTTCATCTTTTTGCTCTTGAGGGGGGATCAGGTATGATTGTTACTTCAAGTGAGACTGGTTTATGATCAGACCTTACCAGGGAGGGCAACACATAGAGGGTAGTGCAGAGCCCCCCTATGTTGGTGAGTACTAAGTCTAGTACATTCGAGCCCCTTGTGGGGGTGCAAACTATCTGTTCTTGAGCATTTGTATTAAAAAAGTACAGGAAGCTTAGGGTGAGTGTATTTCTGCTCATATATGACTCACAGTCAATAGAAGGACAGTTGAAGTCACTCATGCCTAAGGTGTTTGGCTATATAGTGAGTTACTCATGTAGGTCCAGGTAGACAGAGTGGTTCTTGTGGTTCATGGTGGGGAACCTGTAGCTAACCATGATATGGCAAGAGGTTTTACCTACAGTTAGTTTGACCTGGAGTAGCTCTAGGGAGTTGTACTGTTTGACCAGTTTTGAGGTGTATTTGTCTTTAATGAAGATGGATACACCTCCACCTTTGGTTCTTTCATGCTCTTTTTGAGGTTTGAATGTGTGGAAGGCATTGTAACCTTACATGGCCAGGGTGCTCTCTGCAGTCTTGAACCACGTCTCTGTGACTGCACAGACATCAGCATATTCCAAGGTAAGGCGTGCTTCCAGTGAGTGCAGTTTCCAATTTAGACTCGTAACATTAAGCAGCATAACCTTGAGTTTGTCTCTTGTGGATTTTTTTTTACATTAGGAATTTTGTTGTTATGGCATTGCCTAAAAAAGGCACTATGGGGGCGGCAAGTACCTTTGTCAGTAACTGAAAGCCAAGAGGCAACAGGTGAAGACCATCTCTGGCAAAGCACCAGAAGCTAAGCTAATTACTGAAGTCAGTCATTTTTTGTTTCTATTGAGACATCATCATGGGTGAAGGTAGAATGCTGCTTAGGGCTAGGGACACATCTGCCTGGGACACATAATCTGAGAGCTCAGTCATGTCTCTCTTCATATAGTCCAGTGAGGTATGTCTCAAGTCATTCACTCTAACATGGACTATGACAGAGTCAGAACGGTATTTGTTCTTGACAGACTTGAGTGCATGTGTGATCTGATGGATCCTGGCACCTGACAGGCAGATGACGGTGGCCTTCTCCTTGTCCCGTCTGGTGAGGGGGACATCTGTGTGTCTCACTATGAAGTCGCCTATGACCAAGTAATTTGGTTTTGAGGTGTTTTGCCTTCGGGGCTTATTGGCTGAGATTCTCTTGTGTGTATTATTATGTGTAGTGGACTCTTTTGGGTCTGCATTGTGTGTGCAATAGGTTTGCACTTGGGAGGTCTATGATCTTTAGGTAGGCTTCTAGCAAGTACCTCTGAGTATGTAGGATTATGTGTTCTGAGCTTGTTATGTGCAAGAGGTGAAGTGTGTGTGCTGACAACCTGTTTGATTTCTGGTTAGTTGTTATGTGAGAGAATTGATTCCAAATTCATAGCATAGATGCATCTCTCATGTTGTATTTGTTTGTTTTAGGAGTAACTGGTTGTCAGTATACATGAGGCAATTGCTACATTGCCTCAGGATGCCCGTGTCAATCAGGCTGGCTGGAGAAATGGTGGGAAACTGTCTGTCCATTGTGGCAGGTACATACAGTAGTAACTTGTGGGGAGTGGGCTAGATGGACCAGGTTTTGCTGTAAGACTAACACAAAGCGGCTGTTCTCTGGAGGGCTAGGAGTATAAAACTGTGTCATTGCCTACTAGAAGCCCTCACCATCCAACCAAATACCCCGATCATAGGAGACTTTAGCTACCTCTCTGTAGATTGGGATTGGGAAACATACACTACCTCTAACTCACAGGCACAAAGTGGACTTTATCAATACAAACAATCCAGACCAGACAGTGCACACTCCAACCAGAGAATCAAACATATTGGACATAGTACTCACGAACATGGCAGAGTGTTGCACCCCCTCCCCCTAGCTGCTATACCTATCAGAAGTAAGTCCATATCTAATACCAAAAACAAACCTGTACTGGTGAAATCCTTACATTAACATGGTATATAACCAAAGAAAAAAGTCACAGCCAAAATCAGAAAGAGCAACTCACATAGAGACAAGAGCTCTCTGATTTAACTAAACAAGAAACTAAGATGTATAATAATGTCCAACAGGCCTATTATGAGGTCAGGATAGCTTCCCAGTCTAAGGACAATCTCAAGACCTTCTTCAGCTATGTCAGGAACCTTAAAGGTAACACTCAGCAGTGTGCAGAACTGGTGGAAAATAGCACAGCCTTCACTGACCAGGTGACATAGTGAATCTACTGACTGTTGATTTAGCTGTGACTTCACCCCCACTACCCTCCTTGTGAAATCCCTTTTAGCATAACCCTCCAAATATCAACAGGGAGCAGATCCTGGTGGTACATGCTTAGGCCAAACACACTGCTTCAGTGGACCCTTGTTGCCTCCTAAATAGCTTAAGACATGACCTAGCATGACCACTTGAGGCATCTTCAACTACAGCCTCAAAACAAGTTACATACCCAGGTGAATGGAGGTCCACAAACTTCATCCCCTTCATAAGGATGGGCCATCAGTTGACCCTGGGAACTACAAACCTATCAGTCTGACAAGTCTAATAAGCAAACCCATGGAATGAATTATCATGAAAATGATCAAGGACATTGACGGCCTACAGACACTGGACCCATTCAAGTTTGGTTTTCTTAAGGAAAGGTCTTGCCTACTCTACCTGGTAGACCTCTTCGAGAGGGGAAATGAGGCTTTGGACAGGGGAAAGCAGTGCATACCACTGACCTTAACCTGGCCAAGGCATTTGATACAATACCACACTCAGGTATTGTTGACAAACTCTCAGCAGTAGGCATAAATCCCTATATAAATCACTGGATTTCTGGGTGGCTCATAGATAGAACCCAAGAAGTCAGGATCAGTGAGACCACTTCCACCAGGAGATGGTTAGCACTGGAGTGCCCCAGGGCTCCATGGTGAACCTGCTCCTGTTTGGCATGTATTTCTTGGAGGTAGCTATTTGAAATGTTGGACCCTGTTAGAGTGTGTCCAGAAACACTGAGACTAAATGAATGGCCAAAAGAACAGACTTATATATACTAAGTCTGAGATGCCATTTCTCGGAATATTCCTGTTCTCTGAGATATGGTGATCTTAGAGTTGGTATATATAATTTTGGGAGTATGGGGTGCTTGCCCCCATATGTGGTGGTGCAGGAGAAGGCTTGCCCCCTGCTGCAAAAAGAAATTTACAGGATAAGAGTGATTTTTGTAATTCACTCATCTGTGTTTTCAGTCTTTTTTTCCGGCTTGTTGGCACTCGGCCTTTTAGGTGCCAAAATTTCAATAGGGAGCCCTTCTTGGAAGTCAAAGCTAATGTCAAAGGCCTCTGGCTCACTGAGTTTACATATGACTGCAAATTACGAGCTATCATGGATTCCTCCCATGACACCAACATCCTAAAAGAAGGTGTAACACAAACAAATGACTGATGCCAGAGCTATGGATTAAAGCTCAACAAGAAGAAATGTATTATAGGGCCCTTTGGGAAATTGTCCACCCAAGCTAGTTACTACATCGATAAAACAACCCCAAAGAGCTGACCAAGTAGTTTGAGATCTGGGAACATATGTAGACAGTAATCTGGCCTTCAACCAACATGTAGCCAGGATAGTAAGAAAATCATTCTGTGTCACCCAACTTATAGATATGGCATCCAGGTCCAAAGAAGTTCTAGTACCACTCTGGTCAGTCCTTATCAAATCTATCATTGAGTACAATGCTCCCTTTGGCATGTACCTAGCCAGGCACTTACAACAGTTGGAATGCCCTCAAAGCAAACCTCTCAACTACTTAGAGCAATAAATCTGGACAAAGGCACAAATAATGGAGGGACAAAGGCCGAAAATAGGGACAATTTATTTTTAAATATTACACTTAGAAACTTAAGTTGATAGACTAACAGGTTATGAATTTTCTAAAGGATATGAAATCTGAAACTCAAATGTTTGCCATTATTTCCTGACTTCATTCCTCATTGATTTGCCAGTAAAGCACAACTTTATGAGAAATATCCCAAAAATATAAGGAAAAAATCTGGGCATTGAGAAAATCTAGACAGTTGAGAGGTATGCCTCAATGATTCCTGACTGGGAGAATCCAGGGTATAAATACCATGTCCTGCACTGATAGCATTAAGACCCTATCTCTGTACTCTGTCTCTTCAGGGTACTTAGAGGTGATCTATGCCTGGCATATAAGACATCCTCAGATCCAGCTCTTATGGATCTCTTGCACATCTGCAAAACAAACAGTACCAAAAACAGTAGACCCAATGACCTGAACTTTACCTGCAGCATAAATAGAACACGCTGGAGAGACTGATTTATGTCTCAAAGGACCCCCGCTGTATGGATTAACAAGGTACATGTCTCACAGGTAGAATTGACCAAAAATATGAGGCAAAAATCTGGACATTCTATGAAAATCCGGACAGTTGAAAGGTATGGCTACAGCTATTTTTTATATGCTATTTGATTACATAATTGATACTATTAAATGAACCATGCGGAAATCCTCTCTACCTAGTGCAAAAAATATGACTACTTAAGGCAGCCATTCTATGTACAACCTTTATACACACTGTTTGCATCAGTTTTAAAGCAACAGTTCTATTTGCACAATTCATCGAAAATATTTATATTATTTTATAGTATACTGAGACATTATTCTGGTGAGAACCACCATGCTTTTTACAATACCATAACTGCAAAATATCAGTGAATACACAAAGCAAAATTACTGCTCAGCACATCTTGTAATCACAGTGGCTTCTGCCTATGTGGTATGCATAGTCTGTCCAAGAGAGTTAATCACAGTGGCTTCTGCCTAAATGGTATGTACAGCTTGTGCAGGAGAGTTAATCACATTGGCTTCTCCCTATGTGGAAGACACAGTCTGTCCAAGAGAGTTAATCACAGTGGCTTCTGCCTACGTGGTATGCACAGCCTGTGCAGGAGAGTTAATTACAGTGGCTTCTGCCTATGTGGTATGCAGTTTGTGCAGAAGAGTATCTTGCAAATGCAACTACAATGAAGGTTTAAGCAAAGAGAAATGGGTAAAACAAGTAGAAAACCTCCAAGCACTTGGAGGCTGAGATCTGGGTTGCAGAGGAAAAAGGAGGTGATCTGAGAAAACTCAGAAATGGGGAACAGAGCATGTCCAAAATCAAACCAATTGCCCTCCCAAGACAGTTTTATTTTTTATTTTACCTATTTGTTGGTTGGTAAGCCCACTGGACACAATTATCCCTTTTCATAGGAGACCTGGGAGCACTATCTGGTTAAGTGACTGACTCAGAGCCACACAGTAGGCAAATAATAGTGGGAGGAATCAAACCTGCTACCTTGAAGTACAAGGAGCAGCTCACTAACAGCTCAGAGCCTTAGATGTGCTTCTATATCACTGTTGCAGTGTTCTAAACAGAAGGGATCACCCACCTAGGGCAGCCCAATGCTTGGCTGTTATATAAAAGCCTAATGATCTTGCATGTGCCATATGTCACATTTATACTCCCCGCACAAAACATAGGGCATAAAAGGGATGTTCAAATGCAACTACCCTGAAATTCTTTGCTGCCAGTTTGAACACCATTATTGCTATTTGGCCTGAACGCCTTGCTATTGTACTGAATACTTAGCCACCAGATAAGTGCCCCGCCGTGGTTGTTTTTTTTTTCTTTTCTTGGTCTTGTATTTTATTTTGCTTACCTAGAGTTCATGTCATCCAAGAAGGGAAAATGTCAGTGTGAGATTACCTATAAGAATCATCACAGATGTGTCTCTTTTGTTTTGGTGCTTCCCACGACCATACCTCTTGTAGTATCTGTGAACCATTTGTAGCTAAGACATTCAGAAGCCATTTTTTCCTGACCATTAATCTGTAAAACCAACAGCTTAAATTGTTAGCCCAGTGTACCATGGCAGAATAATTTAACCCTGAGATACTCCCACTAGGTAAGAAGGCCAAAAACTTTCAGCTCGATTCTTTATCTGTCCAGCCTCCACCAGATATCCCTCTAGAAGTAGCTAATAATTCTGTAGGCCTTTTGATGTCTACATCAGATTTCTCTGCCATGACCTCATCAGAGGTCGGCATGGATCCGTCTTTTTGCATGTCCTCTGAGGCTTTGTAGGCATCTGCTCTGAACATCAAGTGGGAACTGCAGTTGATTATCTCAGATGGTCCTAGAGGGGTTCCATAAATAGTGGTCAGGAAGGAAGTTCTGAGTTCTCTTATTAAATTTTGCCAAGGACCAGAACCTCTGGTATTGGTTGGGGCTGATGTCCCTTTCAAGAAAAGACAAAAACGGAATCATGTTTTAGTCCATCCTAAGGATCCTCAAAGGGAACAACAATAGTTTACTCTGTGTTTGTTTTCTCCCTAAAGCTTCCTCCTTGGACCTCTACTCCTTCTAAATAGCTTAAGGAACTGGATACCTTGGATGAGAATTAAGTATCTGATGAAGGGTCTTTTCCAATTTTTCACAGATGCCTTTGCCTTTGGTTTATGGTTCTGATGAGGAGTCTATTAACCCTGAGTCTAATTTTGAGGAATTGTCCTTTGGGAACACAGTTGCTAGGATGATGGAATTCTTTAAGTGGGATTCTTCTCAAGTGTCTGATATTCAGAGAAGATATTATGAGTTGCTTCAGGTGAATACTCCTAAACCATCAGCAGCTCATCCAATGGTGGCTGCCTTGTCCGATACTTTCATTGCTGCTTCCAATTTTCCTGACTCTCGGCCTTCTGCTCCTAAGACACCTGATAGGTTCTATCAGGTTACTGAGGATTACCAATTTTTATTTGTGTCCTTCTACTGATCTTGCTGTGGTTTCAGTCTCTTCTGACAAACCTTCTAAGCTTTTGCCCTCTTCCAAACATTTGCATTCTGATAAGGATAATAAGGCAATGGAGAGGATTGGTAAGAATGTTTACACTGTTTCTACTTTGGCCTTTAGAGCTATTAATTACCAGACCCACATGACCAGTTATGCTCTGGCCTTGATTGGTCAGGCTTATTAGGTTACTTCTGACCTCCCTGATTCTGAAAGCAAATTATCTTCCTTATCTATTTTAGGTTCTACTTCTCAAGTGGTTCACCACTCTAAATATAGCTATAATGCAGATGAGGCCTCTTCTAGGGCTGCGGCCTTTGGATCTGTCATGAGGTGTTATTCTTGGCTTCATCTACAGTCTCTGCCTGAGGAAATTAAGGCCAAGTTTTGGATGCTCCTTTGGATAATAAACATCTTTTAGGTTCTGCTGCTGCTGACATGTTTTAGTCTCTTAAAAAGAAAGGCAAAGCCTTGCAGGACTTAAACATAGTTTTGCTCTCCTATCCCTAAGTTCCAGAGGAATTATGCTTCTAGGTCTGCTTTTTTGCAGGCAACCCTGCCAGGCCTCCGAAGGCAGGAAGAAGGGTGGTAGGTGGGCCCCCTCTGCTAAAGCTTCTCAGATTTCCATGGCTGAGAAGCCTCCTTTATCTGATAAGCCTTCTTCTCTTTGACAATTCACCCACCTCTTCTTTTAGACCAGGTTCCTTTGTCCCTTTTGTCTTCCAAACTGGCTTCTCATCATTTCAGACTCTTGGGTTTTTTTCTATCATCTGTCATGGTTACTTCATGGAATAGAACTCTGTCACTCCTTTTTCAGGGATTCCTCAACCTTCTATAGAACAAATTCATCATTTCCCGGAGGTTCTAAGGTCCCTGGCGAACCAAGGAACCATTCAACCTGTCCCCCTCTTCCCATGTGGGAAAGGTTTTTTTGTTAGAAAAATATGTATTAATGTGTGTATTAGCAATCTGCTTAGTGCATTTAGAAGCTTTAAAAAGAGTTAACACATTTATTCTATTTCATACTGCATAAATCTGTACAAACTGCAGTTGCTTTCTGACCTTGTACTGTTAGCTAAAATCTTGCTTGTGCCTTGGAAATTTACTGGGAAGCAGGTGGTTTCTGCTTGCGTTAGGAAAATAATGAATAGAACAATACTACTTGTATGAAACTTAGATAAGAAGTTCCGCTGTACCATGAGAAAATACACAGCTGTAGAAGTTATAGATAATTAGTACAAAGCCTGCTTGAAAATATGAACTGCAATCAGCATTTGCTTGTATCTGTATTAGAAAAGTACCTTGAAATGTAACACTGTACAATAGACGCTTGTAAACGGATTAATGGTCACCAAGGCCAGGTTGTTTTTCTGAAAAGTTTCTCACAAATCTAGTCATGTCAGCAGAAAACCTGAGTAACATCTGCTGTAGAACAATACTGAAAGTTGTGTTTGATTATGTCAGCTTAGAAGGCCATGACTTGTAAAATAATATAAGAATGAACATACTTCCTGTTAGTAGTTAGACAAATCCTTGTATTTGCATGCTTTTGTCTCCTTGCTGCAAGTAAATTAAAGTGCCTTAACTGAACCTTACGTGTATTGGTCTTTGAAGTTTTTTCCTTTGACAGATTGGTCCTTCTGACCGGAAACCTTCACTTCGCTTTGGATCAGACAGGCCAGGTGGCTTGAAACCGTACAGGGAAGAAACCACATCGGTTCTTCTTATTTGAAAAGTCTTCCGACTGAATTGTCGTACAAAAGAGGACAGCCACTTTCTGATCTGCGACTGAAGGACGGGTTTACTCGAACCAGGTGATCAATCACGAAGGCTCAGGTAAGGTGAATCCACCTTCTTTTTTCTGTTTTAGATCAGGGACTAGATTTGTATTTGTTCTGTTAGAGACTTTGTTTATAAGTCAGGGACAGAAAGATTACTGTCTTGTCATAGATCAGGGAAACAGAGCAGGTAGGCAGTCATTCTGAAGAGACTATAAAAACATCCATGTTACCACGTGAAAAATAAGGTGTTACGTAACGATTAAAAGGGTAGAACAAAAATGGGTAATAATTGTACAAAAAGGTCCCAAAATCCGCCGTTAACCAAAGACGCAAAATACATGCAGTCACAGCGTGCTGATAATATTAAATACTACTCAAAATGGGTTAATAAGCATGAATTTGATGGTAAACTAGAAAAATCCTCACTTGTCAAACTTGTCAAACAGCTTATAACCGATTCTAGAGGTCAGGTAAAAAAGCAACGTCAATTAGGAATTCCTCAGGCACATAGGTGGATTGAGGAAGTAAACGGAAGGGAACAAAAGAGTAATAATTCAAAAGCAATGTTTTTAGATAAAGAGGACAATAACTTAGTAATAGCATTGGCCCCTCTGCCTCCTTTACCAGAATATAAGGCAAGTGAACAAGTTAGTCCACCCCCGCGATATCCTGCTGTCACTGTAAGTAGAGACACTAAAAAAGCAAAACCGTTTATTAGAGATCCCGTCGAGACCAGGTCTCGAACACGGGCAGGAAACTCAAAAGGGGACATTGAGTTATATCAAATGGGTAGAAATTCACAATTTATGAGTGAAGAAGAAATATTCCCACTTATAGAAGCACCTAATCCTCAGGCAGGGCAAGAAGGTCAGGACCCAACTACTCTAGTGTATAGACCCTGGACTCCGGAAGACATCCGGAAAGCCACTGAGGGAATTCCCCATCCAAAAGTTAATTTTAGAAAGTTCTTAGAAGATTCGCAAGGAATGAGGCTGAGTTATAATTTAAACAGAGAAAAGGTAGAAAAAGTAGTCAGATAAATTGTGGAACCAGATTGGCACATGATTAGTGGCGACTGGAATCCCCGTGATATTGCGCTCAGGCCCCTCCCACATAGTAGCGCAGAATTAGACAACAGAGTTGAAGATCTTACAGACCGAATCTCTGAAAAATGGAAGCCTAGGGCAGACTGGACTTGCATTAATCAATGCATCCAACAGGAAGGTGAAGCTATTGACCGATATTATGCCAGACTATTAGAATGTTTTAATAACCATTGTGGAATGCAGGTTCCTGAAGATCAGACACACGATTCCCCATACGAGCAGCAGCTAAAGAATGCATTTCGGAAAGGTAGTATTGCACCTACAAGCAGCTTTATTACAAAACACATGGTAGATCATCATACAAGCAGGTTACAGTCATTGCTTGAATATGCTAGACATGCCGAAAGGCATTTTAATAGCAAAAAGAAAAAGAAAGCCCAAGTATTTTCTGTAGAAGATGGAGCAAAAGTATATGTAGTGCAGTCCGGGGAAAAAGGGCAAGAAAAATGCCCAGGGAAACAAACAATCTGATCAACGATTAGAGGACTTTGAAGGGCGAAAGAAAAGGGGTGTGTGTTTTAAATGCGGTAAGAAAGGACACTTGGCAAGGGATTGCAAGAAAAACAAGAAGGCAACCACGGAAGATAAGGAGGGTGAGGACTGACTATATGGTAGTCAGGAATCACTAGAAGGGGATAGCAGAGAAGGGACAAATGAGTATGTGATAGAGGGAGTCGAGAATGTGACAGAGGAAATAGAGGAAGTGCAAGAAGTCACGGATAGTGAAGAAAATGAAATATTGGATTTGGCTTTATTGAGTTTAGAGCTCTATTTAGCAGACACGAAACCAGAAGTTACACTCGTGGTAGAAGGGAGGGAAGTCAGATTCTTGTGTGACTCAGGGGCATCACGGACCCTGGTACATCCCCCCAAACTGCCAGAGAATTCAGAGTCACCTGATTACATATTAGTGAAAGCAGCTAATGGACAGCTGTATCGGGAGCCCCTCTCCCATAATATTGTGATAACTGATCCTGTTTCAGGATTGACCCAGAAAAGTAAAATTATTGTATCTGCAAAATGCCCAGTAAACCTCTTGGGCAGAGACCTTATGCAGCTATTTGGTATAGCAGTAGTTCCAACTATGCAGGGTATGGAAGAACACCGACAAATTGATACCTTTGCAGTGCAATTGGTGGGTGAAATGTTTTATTGGTACAGCCAGGACTTGGTTACGACTGGTCCAGGGGCAATGACCGAAGAGTTGATGAACGTAGCCATCAGCAAATTCCCCTCCCTTGACATTAATAAACAGCATTTGTTGCACTGTACTCTGTATTATTGTAACACACCAGGACCTGATAAGGAATATGAGCAAGAATTGTTTAGAAATCGTGCAAACAGATTGGTATTACATAATCTGTACTGGGACACAGAAGGGAACAGTGTAGCCAGCTGTTCATTGCCCCAGGAGTTCTTTGCACTCTATAAATCTAATCGATTACCACACTTTAGCTTAACTAAGGACAAGAATGTAAAATGGGTAGACTTAAGAAAAAGTCACGAGATGGGAAAAACAGACAGAGTTAGAACTGTCAGAACAAGGAATACAAGTTGTTGTTGTTGTATCTTTCAGCTTTTCCCGGTTAGGGGTCGCCACAGCAGAACTGGGGTCCACTAATGATTGGCAGTAGATTTTTATGTGCCGAGTTGCCAGCCCTGACACACAACCTTTAACGAAGGTACGCCCATTAATGCATGTCTCCCCACAGAAGATGCTCTAGCTGAGAATCGAAAAGGACAACATCTTACTGTGAGGCGACAATGCTACCGCAGCACCACCACCGAAGGCAGAACAAGGAATACAAGTGCAGAAGCTGAATTGGATAACTCAGACCCACCCAGCTGTAGACTTGCAGTCTAGCAAGAAAAGCTGATTAGCACTCCTATTGAAGGAGGAAGAGAATGCCTTACAGAATATACCAGAAACTCTCTGGTCAACAGGAAAATCAGATGTAGGACTTATTCGTACAACGGGACCAGTTACTATTACGCAAAAGTCAGCATTTAGACCACAAAAAAGACAGTATCCCTTAAGAAAAGATGCAGCGGTAGGAATCAAACCTATTATAGCAGCTTTACTTAAGGAAGGGGTGCTGGTGGAATCTCCTGATTCACCATGTAACACACTTTATTTCCTGTTAAGAAAGCGAATGGAGAGTGGCGTATGGTCCAAGATTTACAAGCTGTAAATGACATGTAATACCAAAAGCACCTATGGTGCCAGACCCACACACCCTGTTGAATGATTTAAAACCTCAACAGAAATATTTTTCTGTGGTAGATATCAGCAATGCGTTCTTTTTGATACCGATACACCCTGACAGTCAGCATTGGTTTGTATTCACATTTCATGGGAAAAGGTATACATATACGTGACTACCACAGGGGTATTGTGAAAGTCCAATAATATTCTCACAAGAAATGGCAAGCAACTTGGCGGGGTTTACCCCACCGAGAGCTAGTCAGATTTTGCTTTATGTTGATGATATCCTGCTGGCGCCCCCCACCCAGCAAGATTGTAAAGAAGAAACCATAGTGCTATTACAATTTTTAGCCACTGAAGGACATAAAGTAAACAAAAATAAACTGCAGCTTTGGAAAAAACAAGTTAAATACCTAGGATATGTAATATCCAAGGAAGGTAGGACATTAGATGAGGACAGAAAAATAGCGATTTTGCAAGCACCAAAACCCACAACCAAGAAGGAAATTATGTCCTTCCTGGGTACGACTAATTTTTGTCGGAGTTGGATTCCAAACTATGCCTTGGAATCTGCACCATTGACTAACCTGATTTATAAAAAGCCTATGGCAGCACAGGATTTGCTACAATGGACACCAGAAGCAGAATCTGCTTTCTGCAAACTGAAACAATTAATGGCGTCTTCATTAGTTTTGGGATTACCAAACTATCATAAACGTTTTTTCCAAACTGTAGATTGTAAGCAAGGTAATATGACATCAGTATTAACCAGTGGCGGTTGGTGACTTCAAATCAAAGAGGGGCTGCAGGAGACAGCTGAATGTGTGGGGTCAATGGGAAGGTGTGTGGCCAACTAGAAAGGGGAGGAGCTATGCTCAAAACCACAAAAACTAACTAAATACACTGCTCTGGGTGCCAAACCGTCATTATGAGAGTCCAATCAAGACAAAATGAAGTGTAGAAGAATAAAAATGTTTCAATGCATTGGCTGCATGACAGCTTACTTAATATCTAGATGGAAACAAAAAGGTTGTGAGGCATGAAAAAATAAATTACTTTTTAAATACATTAATGGAATGCCAGTCAAAATCAAGTATAAGAAAAACAAGCAGCACTCAACCCAAACCACTTCTTGAACTGCAGTTCTAATTATAATATATATTCAGCTTTATTAAAGTACCAAGTAACATGCTGAAAGTAGAAATCTCTGATGCCCCTACTTGTAAAAATGTTTGTTATCCAAAAAAAGACCTGCTGCCTGACAACTATCTACTTGTTTCATAGGGAAAACATGATCAAAGTAAAAAATGAAAAGCAAACAAGAAATAAGCTCAATATACATTGCTTAAAAGGATTACTGTACAGGTTATGGACCACACGATTGGCATTCTGTTTAGTTTACGGGTAAAGCCTGCAGAGATGACTGGAAGTCTCGAAGTGTAATGAGCTACTTAAAATAACGTAATCCTGTCCTTTATTACAAATACTGTCATATGCATTTCAATACCCAAGGCTTATACATTATCTAGTTAAGTATTCTCTACATGGCAACAACAGAAAGGCTTTCAAAGTTGGCAATTCTTTAACAGAATGCTTATTAAAGCTTACTTGCATCTTACGATCTCAGCCAAGCTTACCTGATGGTCATTAAAGTATTGCTAATTAAACACAGAGCAACAGGCACTTTGAGTAATAAGCATAAATCAACAGTACAAAAAATATGACAGAAACCAGACCATTCTGCAAAAATCAAGGACAGATGAAAAGCCACTCTAGTACTTGCATCTACTTTGGATGGGGGGGATACTCTGCACATTTACACTGCATAACTACTCCTTGCCTTGCTTCGACACATCCAGAGTCACTACATGGGGGAGTGGGATGGAACAAGTATGTCACAATTTGAAATGTCTCTGGCTGACTGTGATGGCCCTGACACATTTGTCATACCTCTCAACCTCAGAGCAAGAAATATGGGCAAAGCCATCCAAAGAAGTGGGACAAAGGCCCAAAAATAAGGACAATTTTTAAATATTGCTCTTATAAACTTAGAAAGATAATAGAATAGGTCTTGCATTAGTATGAATTTTCTAAATGGTATGAAATCTGAAACTCAAATGTCTGTCATTATTTTCTAACTTCAGTCTTTAATGATTTGTCACTAATTTGCTAAAAAAACACAATTTTATGAAAAATGGACCAAAAATTTGATGTAAAAATATAAAATAGCCACACAATACAGCTGGGAACCTGTCAAAGAAGGGACACTTTAATATTAGTACTGCTAACTTGAGCAGCTGATGAAATAAAAGAATCTACATGCATTTCTGAAATAAAAGTAATCTATAACTCTGATTATTAGTTATTTCTTAATTGTAAATCCTCCATATTTTCTTCCAAAATTGCTATTTTGCGGAGGGATTATTAGTTGGAAGAGCAACATTTTGAGCCAAAATCAGGGACAGTTGAGAGGTTTGGCTATGCCTAATTCTATAAAGCAATTTATTTGCATGTACCTCTCAACCTGTTAATGCAATAAATCTGGACAAGGCCAAATATATTGGGGGAACATATAAACAGTACTAAAAATTGCTCTTGTATAAACTGAGACAGTTGATAGAACAACAGGTCTTACTTTAGCATGCATTTTTCTGAAGGTTATGAAGTCTGAAACTCAGTGTGTCATTATTTAGTGACTTAATTCCTAATTGATTTGCCAGAAAACTACACATTTTATGAGGAACAAACCATAAATAAGAAGCAAAAATCTATTCATTCTTTGAAAATCTGGACAGTTGGGAGGTATAGTTCAGCTGGGGTTGTCTTTAAGTTTGCTGCCCTTCCCCCTCACAAAATCATGGTCGAATGGAGCCTCCCCCTGCAGCCATTCCAATGATCCATTACTTGGCTATTTCACTCCATTTACCATAAACACTAATGTGCATACTGATTTACTTCTATGATGATTTGGACTTCATTTGAAAGTTTTATTTTGCATTTTACAGCACAAACACTAAGACATCTGCTAAACAAACTTAGCATTAAATCTTCTCTGCCCTTGAAATTCACATTCATTGAAACAGCATTGAAACCCACATTCAAAGAAAATACATTTTACCAGTGGCAGATAAAGATTAATTCTGGGCTGTTTTCAAATCATAGGCCCCTTGCATATGAAACATACATGTGCTCTTTTATACACCTTCCTATTGTTTTTGAACATTTTTCCAGTAAACTATGAAACACAACTGCCTAGCTCAGAATATTTCCATCATAAAAGTCTACTCAAACTTCTACAGTCCACCATTATCAGTAAATATGCACAATTCTACAATCCACCATTATCAGTAAATATGCACAATTCTACAGTTCACCATTATCAGTAAATATGCACAATCTCTGAAGAAGTAAAAAAGTCATCTAAATAATTCCACATTAAATAAATCTGTAACTAATGAAGAGGTTGCTGCTAGCAAACACCTTTATATTTCATGGTTTCATCGAAAAATAAAGTATCTGATGCCCCTGAGGAATAAATTGCCTATATTACATTAAAAATGATAAGCTAGTAATATTGCAATAGGAAATGGATGGCAAACTGATAACAGGCTCATAGTTAGTATCTTAACTTTTTCAGTACAGCAGCATTCACCCCTTGTGGGAGTAGAACCAACAACCTTCTGCATCAAAAGCAAGTACACAACCTGCTGTGCTATTAACAATGCAAGCTGACTTAGCATAAGCAGCATTAAACATCTCTTCCCCTGTAGCTCTCAGCTCCTTGTAAAATCTACTCAGTACTCAACTGCATCTTAACTTCGCAGCACAAGAAATCTGGAAAAAACCAAATTTATTGGGGGGGGGGTCAAAAGCCCAAAAACCCGGGACACATTAAACATCGCTTGTATAATCTTGGAAAGTTGCTAGAATAAAATGCTGTGTTACCACCATACATTTTACTGCCAAGGTCCCTATGCAAAAGAGTCAGAGCAACATACCACTATGCCAAATCAGCTGCTGCGTGAAAGAAAAATGCTGTGTTACCACCATACATTTTACTGCCAAGGTCCATGTACAAAACAGTCAGAGCAACATACCACTATGCCATATCAGCTGCTTTGTGAAAGAGCGGAAGACTGAAACTTAAATGGCTATGATTTAATGAATTCAGTTCTCACCATAGTTGTCAACCTCTTAGCACAAAACACCTGGACAAACCCTGTAATTAGGGAATACAGCTCTCAAACATATTCAGTGAATTCAGTTCTTGCCATAGCTGTCAACCTTAGCACAAAAAATCTGGGCAAAGTCGATAATGGAGGTAATACAGTCCCACAAATAAGGACAAATTTCAAATATTCATCTTATAAACTTAGGTTGTATTACTATGTATTTTCTGAAGAATATGAAGTCTGAAATTCAAATGCCTGTCAATTTTACTTCTGACGGAACAAAAACAATTTGTAGCAGAGACCCAGGGAGAAATACTGCAGACACGTCTTTGTAAAATGGCAGGACACCAGAGCAAATCCACACAAACACAGGGATAAGATGCAGACTCCACACAGAAGGCACCCCAGCCAAGAATCAAACCAGAAAACCTATAGCTCTGAGGCAACAATGCTACCACTGCACCATCAACTATGTTAGGAATTAAGCATTCATAAACCTGAAGTCTGAAATTCAAATGCCTGTCAATTTTATTTAATATTTGTTAATCAGGACTGTGTGACTTGGAACAAAAAAACAATTTTCAGCAGAGGCCCAGGAAGAAATAATGCAGACATGTCTTTGGGAGGACACAAACACAGGGAGAAGATGCAGACCCCACACAGAAGGCACCCCAGCCAAGACTCAAACCTGAGAACCTGCAGCTGTGAGGCAACAATGCTACCACTGCACCATCAAATAGCAAGCATTGCAGCATTTAGAAATCACAGATATTATGAGGAACAGATCAGATCAAATATAAGGCAAAAATCTGCAATTTATTTTACAAATGGTGGTGGGTAGGGAATTCAGGTCTTTAACACCTGCATACAAGGTACAGGGTTCAAGCCTGAGATATTCCCTACCCCACCACCATGAGTCTAGCCACCAGTATATAGCAACTAGGCATTTTCACACACACACACCCCTGTAGTAGATCTTGTGCCATAAATCCATAGCTGCAAACCTGCTCCAAATCCCTTCGCGCCATAAATCCATAGCTGCTGCAAACCCCCGCCCCGAGCACATACGAAACTCCAGACTGCTGACGTTGCAGTCCGAGTCCGATGAGTTTCCAGTGACAGTCTATGCAGTTACAACTGCATAGCCTTCTGGGATCTCTGCTCTTACATGTTTCCCAGTCCGGACTGCTGCTGAAACTCAGCAGCAGTCGGGACTAGTGCGCATGCGTGAAAGTCCGCAAATTTTGAATTTTTTTTTATCTTTTATTTTTTTTTAATTTCTTTATTTTTACAGTGGGGGGGGTTACAGTCTGGCAGTCCAATAGCACGGGCTGCCCCTGGTATTAACACAGCAGCATGGGGACAAACAACACCCTATTGCTTATTATTCATCACAACTGGACCCAGTGGCACGGTCTTTACCTCACTGTGTACAAGCAGTAGTTGCAGCTGCAATGGCAGTACAGGCTTTGGCCTCAGTAGTGTTGTTCCACCCTCTCACATTGAGAGTGCCTCATGCAGTCACGATTATTTTACTGCAAGAAAAGGTAGCACATCTTTCCCCTGCTAGGCATCTTTCCTGTATGACTATATTGTTGAGCCAACCTCATATGACAGTCGAACGATGTACAACTTTGAACCCTTCTACCTTGCTCCCAACCCCTGCAGATGGCACACTACACAGCTGCCTGCAGGTGATTGAGCAAAAGACACTGCCTAGAAAAGATCTTACGGATGTTCCCTTGGATGATGCCAAGGTGACATACTACGTGGACGGCTCATGCAAAAGGGGTCCTACAGGACAGAACCTAGTAGGATATGCAGTAGTTTCTGACATAGACATTATAGAAGCGAAATCTTTACCACACAGTTTATCTGCACAGGCAGCAGAATTGATTGCCTTGACACGGGCATGTACCTTAGCAAAGGGTAAATGTGTGAACAATTTTACTGACAGCCAGTATGCTTTTTCTACTGTACATGTTTTTGTGCAACAGTGGAAAAATCGAGGAATGATAACATCTACTGGCAAACCAATCAGTCATGCACAGTTTATTTTAGATCTTTTAGAATCTATTCAGTTACCTCAGAAAGTAGCTATTTGTAAATGCACAGCTCATACCAAGCAACAGGACAGGATTTCAAATGGTAATGCAAGAGCTGATACAGCTGCAAAGCAAGCAGCTTCAGAAGCATTTCTTTTGAATGAAGAATTACAACCCTCTGATATTTTAAACTTAGAAATGTTAAAGACAATTCAGACACTTACTACGAAAGTTGAAAAACAAAAGATGGGTAAAACGAGGAGCAATTCTCAAAAAGGGGCTGTACATCTCTAAAGAAGGGAAACCAATATTGCCGTCTAATTTGTTTAGATATGCAGCTTTGTTGAGCCATGGGCAGTGCCATGTCTCAACAGGGGGGATGGTGCAGATGGTGAACCGAGTGTTCACGACATATGGCTTCTCAAATTACTCTAAAAAATTCTGTTCGATGTGCCATGTTTGTAATAAACATCATGCACAAGGGGCATTAAAGCCCAAGCAAGGGAGTTTCCTTATACCACCATATCCATTTCATACTATCTGTATGGATTTCATAGAGTTGAATAAATGTGAAAATAAGAAGTATTGTCTTGTCATTGTAGATATGTTTTCCAGATGGGTGGAAGCCTTTCCGACTAAAAATCCAGATGGTACAACGGTGGCCAAAGTCCTTGTCAAAGAAATCATCCCTAGATTCGGCATTCTGGAAAGGATCTACAGTGACAATGTCATGCACTTTGTGAACCAGACCATACAACAGCTGAGTAGATATTTCGGAATTTCTTTAAAAAATCATTGTGCGTATCACTCTCAATCAGCAGGGCTAGTAGAGAGACATAATGGGATTTTAAAGAGCAAGCTAAGAAAATTAGTAGCAGAATCACAGAGAAACTGGGTGTACTGTCTGCCCCTGGCACTGTTGAGCATGAGAACTGTTCCGAATGCAAAAGGATTGACTCCTTTTGAAAAGCTCTTTGGAAGGGCTTACTATATACCTCAGTGGAAATCTCTCATGCCCGCAGACCAGGAAGCTGACAGTACATTAGCAGAGTATATGCGTAATTTGTTAAATTCTAAACATTTGTTGCAGTTAAATTCTGTTTCAGATAAAGAACGAACCAGACCGTTAGAAGTGGCAGTGCCCCCTGGAGCGTGGATCTGGCTGAAGGTGGTCAAAAAGAAAAATTGGGCGTCTCCGAAGTGGGAAGGTCCATATCAAGTGCTTTTGTCAACACCCACTGCAGTCAAAATCGTGGAGCATGCCTCTTGGATCCACCTGACGCACTGTAAATTAGTTAAAAACTTTGAACTGGACAAAAATCTTGTTATATGCCAAGAGTAAAAATGATAGAGTCCAGAAGAAACAGGAATGCAGAACAACCCTTTCCTCAGAAGTATTGCATAATCATCCTGTTAACTGTATTTGTGACATGGCCTTTTCTTTTCCCAGCCACACAGACTGAACTGAATAAACGTGAAGCGTTACTCATAAACTGGCATCCAAACTTTAACACTTACCAGGCAATTAAATATGTGTATGCTGAGACTTTCAATGTTTCAAATTGCTGGATTTGCACAGCTTTACCGACAGTATACGTGAGGTTATTAATGACTACAATCCCCCTAGGGGTCAATGAGACCTGGGAGAACTTGATTTATGATACCTCAACCATTACAGCACAAGATAAAATAGCATTGCACTTGTCTGTTCCACAAAAGGGAACTGTGTGTTTTTATAAAAATGATACTGTTCATGTGGGTTGTAGCAATTGCAATGTGACTGTTCCTTATAGATGCTACACTAAAGGTAACAAAGTAGATCTTTATTGTAATACAAACTATGATTCATTTCTTGGATTGATGCACAAGACACTTGATGAAGTAAAGCATAATTCTGTTCTTTATAAACAGCTGTCTATAACTGATAGAAAAATGTTTCATGCAGGGCGAGTGTATATTCATAGCAAGGTTATTACTAAAGTAGAGGATTGTTATTTTGTGTGTGGTAGAAAGGCATACAAATGGCTACCTGAGAATTGGTCAGGCAGTTGTTTTTTGGGTTACCTGGTTCTGGCCATATGACACACTGCAGTTTTGCCTCATGGGAAAATGCGAAATGTCCGAGAAGTCATCAAGAAACCTGTAAATCCAGTAGGACAAATCGATGCATATTGGAAAGACCATCACTCTTTAGGCAAAGGACTGACACACATGGACTTGAGTGATAGCGTTATATCATGGGCAGGCATATTACCAGCATATGGAGCAGTGAAATCGATCTGGGAGCTGAGAAAACTGTCAAAATGTCTCGAAGTAATGAGCAATGCAACTTTTTCTGCTCTCGAATTGGTGACTGATGAACTGAATGCTATGAGAACTGTAGTGCTCCAAAACTGCATGGCTCTCGACTTCACCCTAGCGGTGAGAGGTGGTACGTGCGCTTTAATCCAGGAAGAATGCTGTTCATATATTCCTAACCATAAACACGAGATAGACAATCATCTTGAGGTAATTCAGCAAGTGTTGGCTATGACCAAACCAGGCCCAAACCCACTGATAGACTTTTTCCAGAAATGGTTTGGGGGGGTGGGGTACCATCCTAATGAACATCCTGATTGCCATTTGTGTAGGTATGCTCCTTCTGGGAGTATGTGTTTGTTGTGGTATCCCCTGCATAAAAAGACTAATCAAAGACTTTATAGACATGTCAGTTTCTGAAACCTTATATCAAAGTACTGAGTTTGAAGAACTGTTAAAAGACTAAAAATGCTTTCTTAAGTCCAAACTGAATGACTCTCTTAACTGCAAATCCTGAGTGGAAGAGGTTAGGAGAAGAAAACAAACTGTTTATGCTTATTTTGAAAGTAGAATAAAAGTATTAATGGGGAGAAATGTTAGAAAAATATGTATTAATGTGTGTATTAGCAATATGCTTAGTGCATTTAGAAGCTTGAAAAAGAGTTAACACATTTATTCTATTTCATACTTCATAAATCTGTACAAACTGCAGTTGCTTTCTGACCTTGTACTGTTAGCTAAAATCTTGCTTGTACCTTGGAAATTTACTGAGAAGCAGGTGATTTCTGCTTGCATTAGGAAAATAATGAATAGAACAATACTACTTGTATGAAACTTAGATAAGAAGTTCCGCTGTACCATGAGAAAATACACAGCTGTAGAAGTTACAGATAATTAGTACAAAGCCTGCTTGAAAATATGAACTGCAATCAGCATTTGCTTGTATCTGTATTAGAAAAGTACCTTGAAATGTAACACTGTACAATAGACGCTTGTAAACGGATTAATGGTCACCAAGGCCAGGTTGTTTTTCTGAAAAGTTTCTCACAAATCTAGTCATGTCAGCAGAAAATCTGAGTAACATCTGCTGTAGAACAATACTGAAAGTTGTGTTTGATTACGTCAGCTTAGAAGGCCATGTCTTGTAAAATATTATAAGAATGAACATACTTCCTGTTAGTAGTTAGACAAATCCTTGTATTTGCATGCTTTTGTCTCCTTGCTGCAAGTAAATTAAAGTGCCTTAACTGAACCTTACGTGTATTGGTCTTTGAAGTTTTTTTCCCTTGACATTTTTATTCCAGGATGTTCCTGGTTTTTTGAAAGAAGAGCACTTGGAGACCTATACTGGATCTCTCCCAGCTCAACACCTTTCTTAAGGTCCCTTCTTTTTGGATGATTACTCTTCAAATCCTGTTTCCTCTTTTACTACCCCAGGCTTTTCGGGTGTCTTTGGATCTGAAAGATGTTTATTACCTTCATATCCCTATTCACCCTCTTTCAAGAGGTTTACACATATCCCTGTGTCTTCCTTTCATTTCCAGTTCTCTGGTTTGTCCTTTGGCCTCACTACTGCCTCAAGGGTATTCACAATATGCCTAGCTCCTGTGATTGCTTTCTGCTGGCTCCAAGGTATTCAGATATTTTTCTTATCTAGATGACCTGTTGCTTCATGCAGCTTCTCCCAACTGTTACAGGATCTGGAGTTCAATATCTCTCTTCTTCAAAGTCCTGGGGTCACTATCGACATCCAAAAATCCATCCTAACACCTTTTGAGGATCATGTGTATCTGGGATACAGGATTCAGACAGTGCAATGTTGGCCTCTCTATCTCCTAAAGTTTTGTCATTGACACCCTTCTTTCAGTCTCTTCTCTCCCTGACTGACATGCCAACCAGAGAGTTTCTTTGGGCCCTAGGATTCATGGCCTCTTCTATTTCAGTGCATCTTCTTGCCACTGCATATGCAGAAGCTTCAATGGTACCTCAAGTCAGTTTGGCTGCAGCACTGGATTTCAGTGTACCTCTTCTTCCCTATCTAAAGAAGTAATTTGAGTGGTGGATTCAACAGTTTGCTGTCAACCCAAGCCTGCCCTTTCAGCCTCCAGTCCCTTCTCAAGGACTGTTCACTAATGTCTCTGACATGCAAGGGGGGCCTCTATTGGTCACCTGAAAGTTCATGGTATGTGCCACCCCTATCAGTCAGACCACATCAACATCAAAGAGATGAGAGCTCTGATTTTGGCCCTTCAAGCTTTTCAGCCCATATTCTCTCCAGGCCCCTTGAAGGTGTACACAGACAACACTACATTGATGTGGTATGTCAACAAGCAGGGAGGCATAAAATCTTACCTCCTGTGCAGCATGACTCTTCAGGCTTGGGATGTGGCTCTCAGTTACCAGTTATCTCTTCAGGCAGTATACATTCCTTCAGAGCACAATATAGTAGCAGGTCCAAAACTCAGGCTCACAAATGGATGCTTCACAGAGATATGTTTCTGGACATTGTCTATTGGTGGGATATTCCTCAGGTAGATATTTTTGCCTCTCATATGAACAGGCAGCTTCCTCTCTTCTGTTCCAGAGTGTCATGCCATCTGGCATGCAAGACAGATGCACTTTCTTTTCCTTGGATGAGGATGTTTGTTTATACTCCCCCCCCTTCCACTACTTCCAAGAGTCCTGCAGAAGATTCAGCTGGGCTTCCCATAAATCTTGCTAGTGACTCCCTTTTAGCCAAGATAATACTGGTTCCCCCTCTTAATGTGTCTGGCCAGGGGCAATCACCACAAGTTACCTCACTGGTTGGATCTTTTCACACAGGACAAGCGGCCTCTCATACATCCTCACTTGTCCACTTTTTAGCTGACTCTGTGAGTGATAGGGTTTTGATCCCTTTCAGGCACCTTTTTTTCTGAGGAGGCAAGGAAACCCTCAGCTAGTAAATCTTATATTTTTAAATGGAAAAGATTTTCTGTCTGGTGCCATCTCTCAACCAGGACCCTTTATCAGTGGTGGTCACTCTGGTCCTCTCTTAATTTGTGTTAGTTGCTCCAGTTAGGCCTAGCTTATTTTTCTGCAAAGGCCCATTTGTCAGCCATTTCTGCTTGTTTGAACTTGAATCCTCCTTTGGCTTCTCATTTTGAGGTCAAACAATTTCTTAAAGACATCCTGCACATTAGACCTCCAAGGAAAACTATTCCTCCTCCTTGGGACCTTAATTTTGTTTAAGAAAAATTGACTCAGGCTCCTTTTGAGTCAACAGATTCTGCTTTTTTGCAACTTTGTACCTGTAAGGCTGTTTTGTTGCTGGTTCTTACTTCTGCTAAGAGAATTTCTGAGCTCCAAGCCTTTACGGCCATGCCTCCTTTTTTGTTTTTTCACAGGGTGCCCCTTTGTACTAATCTTTTTTTTTTTTTTTTTTTTATGCCTAAGGTGGTTATTGAGTTGTCTTTGAATCAGGCAATTTAACTTCCTTCCTTTTTTTCCTTCTCTTCAGTCTGCTAGTAAGAGGGTCCTACAAACCTTGGATTTGCGCAGACAGCTCAGGTATTATTTGGATAAAACTAAGGCCATTAGTAAATCTGACCAGCTTTTGTTTCTTTTCATCCCAGGACATTTGGGTTTGGCTGTTTCTAATCAAACCATCTCCTCCTGGATATACAAGGCCATTTTTTTTTTGTTATTCTTTTCATGGCAAATGTCTGCCTACTTCCATTAGAGCTCACTCCACTAGGACTGTTGCCTCTTCTGATACTTTCTTCAAGGGGTTGGACATCAGTTCCATCCTTGAAGCTCGTACTTGGTCTTCAGTGCATACCTTTACTAAGCATTATAAATTGGATATGGTTTCTAGGGACAGAGCAGGTCCTGCTAAAACCATTTTATATGGATTTGTTGAGGGCTCTTCTCAGCCTTCCACCTTTCATTCTGTTTCATGAGCTTTTTTACTCTGCTTTTGTTTTAAAATACCGCAACAGTGATATAGATGGACATAGTACAGTTGTGTAAAATCTTACCATAAAAGTAGATGTTCTTTTCTTATCTGGTGCAGTATTCACTCCTCACCCCCAAACCTCTCTTGTTTGTTCTGGTTTTTGTTTTAGATTACCTTCTGGCTAAGGGTTTCCCCTTTTAATTCTGCATTTTCCTTCTGGATGTGTATGGACTCCTTTGTCCTATGGAGACTGTTCTCTTCTGGGGCAATTCAGTTTTGGTAGTTGCATCCATATGTCCTTTTGATGCCCTGTGTTCTGTGCAGGGAGCATAAGTGTGACATACAGTGCATACAAAATCAATAGGCTTTTGTATTCTGTCTGAGCATCAGGCTGTCCCAGGCAGGAGATTCCTTCTGTTTAGAATACTTCAACAGTGAAGAGAAGGACATCTACTGTCATGGTAAGTTTTTACACAACTGTACATTCTCTGGACTAACTGCCGCCTAAAAAGACTGGGAACAAATAAATGGGAACATTTAGCCAAGCTGAGTGGCTAAATATGCCATGCACACAACAGTACTGCATATTTCGGACAGAAGTACTACCACCATCCTTGTGTTACAGATCATCCAGTGAAACCTAAGAGCATTTTGTGACAAAACTTAACTGTTCACAACCTTACTGTGGGTAGTAAGAAGCTGTGGAGCCATCTGGATGTATTAATATACTGAATTACTCTGCAGTAGAAAACGCTGTTCAAGAAATCCAGAGTTTAAAGCATCAATCTACTTACAAATGTACAGCCTTAATTAGCTATAAAATGCCTTTATCCCCTCATAGATACATTCAGTATAGATCTCTACAGCACCTTGCCAAATTCTCATGTGCTGCAAGAGGTAACAGACTTAAAACCACACTTGCAATTCATGACTGCAGGCTGCCCCAGAGCTGTAGCTAGGTGAAGGGTGAAGAGGCAAATAGACTGGTCAAAGTGGTTTAGAGCACAATTAGCACTGTAGAATAGGTGGCAACCAGTTCCTGTGAGTTAGTGGTAGCTGGAGAACTGGAAGAGAGAACAGTGTTGGAATCATTCAGGTGACCACTAAAATTGCATTCTGACTGTCTGTTAATGTTTTACGAACTGTAGCAAGGGTGGAATTTGAACTACTTTTTTGTTTGTTTTGTTATCCTCCACTTACACCAGTGGACTTTATTTTTTTTGGTCCTCTACTCCAGAGGATGTATGGTTGAGTGACACTGATTTTGGGAATACCCAAGGTGCCAAATGGCCAAACTACTTTATCTCTTGCAAGTTAGTTGCATCCACCCTGGACTTGCTGCACAAGACAAACAATTGAGAACTTCTAACAGGCCCATTCATTCAACTTATTTTTAAAATGCAAAAGGCCTACATCAGTAATATTAGAATAAAATCATTTTAACAGCTAATCTGGTTCACAAATATCCCACTTGAAAAAGAACAAGTAGCATTTTGGAATTTGAAAAACAGCTGATATTCCTCGGACTGGAGCAATTTAAATTCTCACAAAGCAGCATGCATTACTTTGCCAAACATTTACCCATTTTTAACAATACCCATTGGTAGGTAAAGTAGGTAAAGCAAACATATTGTCAGAATTCCACCAAAACTTGCATGGTAGCATCTGCATCTCTTCAGGTAGGACAACTATATACAGAGAAAATGGCTCCCTACTGATATGTCCGGACTCACAATATCAAGTCCTGGAATGATGAAATAAAGACTGAAAATACAGGAAAACAGTGAATATTTCACACCTTATCCTTGTTTCTTGCTGGGGGTTAAGCCCCTGTTCCCCCCCCATGGGCGGTAAGCCCACCACACCCCCAAACTTGTTTATACCAACTCCAAGATCTCCATACCTCTGAACAAAGGAGATATTCTGAGAAATGAATATCTCCAACTTATTATAAGTAAGCCCAGATATTTGGTCATTTGGTCTACTCATTCTGGGACTCAACATAGTGAGTCCTGACATTGTAAACAGTTACAGAGAAAGCAGCTTAGAGAACCTTTAAGGACACTGGCATACATGCTGGCAAACCACTCTAGATGGTAGAGAAATATGCATTCCTCAGTATTAGTTAACTAAAGTAACAATGGTGTTACTGCCAAATGCAAGATACTTACAAAGTTTAATTGATAAAGCTTTCGGATCTACACCCTTCATCAGTATAACTCTACAACAATATTATTACATTTAAATAGGAGAAATCATCAAATCACATGCTTCAGCCCATCCCACTAATCAACAACACAAGAAAACTTAAAAGAACAGCACTAAAAATACAACCTATGTATTATAAAACATTAAAAACAAGATATGAATGACATACTATCATAGTAATGGTCTAACATACTCTATACATCTATGTATAATATAATAATATACACACATATACATAATTTACTCATATCTAAAATATGCAATAAAAATTGCAGTATAAATGCAATAAAATGCAATAAAGATATAATGAAAAAACAAAATATATATATAGAAACAATATATCACTAATAGAATATACTTATCTAAATATGCATACATAATTAACTAAAGAATACAAACAAAAGTATAGCCATAGAATTTATAGCCTTTCTCTTTGTTTTTTAACTAATACTGGTTTCAGACTAACAGCATTGTTCAAACGAGGGGAGGCATGTACCTGAAGTCTAATAATCCATTCTAACTCTTTCAGTTCTAGGGAATTACTAATGTCTCCCTAACTTAGACTAATATTTACTACAGCTAATACTCTAAATTTAAATACATCATTTTCGCCTTTTTCTATGATGTGTTTGCTTAAAGCATTTGTTAATACTCTCCTCCTGATTTCTGATTTATGTTCTATTATTCTCTCTTTAAGCTTTCTAATAGTTTTACCCACATAAAATGAAGAGCATGATATACATGTAGCCAAGTATACCACCCTTTCTTCATTACAAGTTGTTAATGTGGTCATTCTAATAATTTCTCCATTAGTAGGATGTTCAAAAAAATTTTCACCTTCAAATAAATCATTACAGCAAGAGCAGTTGTAACATTTCCTTATTCCCAACAATTTAGTAGTCCTAGGCTTAGTATGGAAATCTTTATAGCATAATTTCTGTTTTAAAGTTTCAGCACTTCTATATGCAAAACTAGGTTTATCACCTACTATGGATCTTATTTCAGGCATGGCTAGTAGAATCGGCCAGTTCTTCTCTATTATAGCACTTACACTACATGTATTTAAATTATAGGTGGTCAGATATCTAGTTAACTTTATATCCTTACATGAGTTGTCTCTCCCCATTGTTATACCTCCTGACAATATTGGTTTAAATTTCGTCTGTCTCTCATTTTTTACTTCACACAATGCTTTGTTAATAAGTTGCTTTGAGTAACCACTCCTTTCAAATTATTTCGCGATACTTTCAGTTTGTTCATTAAAATTAAGTTCATCAGTATTTAACTTGCATAGTCTAATAAATTGTGCTTTAAGAACTCCTCTAAATATATGCGGTGCATGCATGCTATCCTTACTTATGTATCTCAGTGAGTCAACGTCTTTTCTATAGACTTTAGATTCCAATTTCTTATTACTCTTAAATAGTGTTACATCTAGAAAACTAATATTATCACAAGATGCTGTAATTTTAAACCTTAGAAAGTCAGTTGACTCATTCATGTACTGCAAATAGTTTTCCAACTCTGAATGGGAACCTTTCCACAATAAAAAACAGTCGTCTACAAACCTTTTATAGAAGACGACTTTCTCATTCAGGTAATTAACTTTATTTAGTATTACCTTCTCCTCCCATTCATATAACACTAAAAACTTTTAAAGAAATTCCATATACTAATATACAGAATATTATTGCTGAGGTGAATATGGCAATTTATGATTTGCAATTAGTGAATGATATAAGTTTGGAATTATTTAATTATTTGAGCATTCCATGTCCAAGAATACCTCAAATTTATGGTAATCCAAAAATTCATAAAAATGTAACTAACCCACCCCTGAGACCTATTGTCTCAGGTGGTGGGTGGATAACAGAACCTATTTCAAAGTATCTTCAAAATGTGTTAGGGAACTATATAGCAGTTTGTAGTACTGTGTTGAAGGATACCAATGATTTCCTAGATAATCTCTATATGTGGCAACTTGATAACAATGTGGATGAATATATTATGGTCACTTTGGATATTACGTCCTTGTTCACTGTGATACCGAATGACTATGGAGTGAATGCAATACGGAATTTTTTAAATAATGAGATAAAAATGCATGGGAGGGAGATTGAAACAATATGTGCTCTTTTAGAAGTGGTTTTAACACATAATGTTTTCATTTTTGATGGGAAACTGTTTCTGCAACTTACAGGTGTTGCAATGGGCACACCAGTGGCAAACACATATGCCAATTTAGTGTTATATGTATGGGAGAAGGGGGTAATACTAAATAAAGTTAATTACCTGAATGAGAAAGTCGTCTTCTATAAAAGGTTTGTAGACGACTGTTTTTTTATTGTGGAAAGGTTCCCATTCAGAGTTGGAAAACTATTTGCAGTACATGAATGAGTCAACTGACTTTCTAAGGTTTAAAATGACAGCATCTTGTGATAATATTAGTTTTCTAGATGTAACACTATTTAAGAGTAATAAGAAATTGGAATCTAAAGTCTATAGAAAAGACGTTGACTCACTGAGATACATAAGTAAGGATAGCATGCATGCACCGCATATATTTAGAGGAGTTCTTAAAGCACAATTTATTAGACTAAGTAAGTTAAATACTGATGAACATAATTTTAATGAACAAACTGAAAGTATGGCGAAAGAATTTGAAAGGAGTGGTTACTCAAAGCAACTTATTAACAAAGCATTGTGTGAAGTAAAAAATGAGAGACAGACGAAATTTAAACCAATATTGTCAGGAGGTATAACAATGGGGAGAGACAACTCATGTAAGGATATAAAGTTAACTAGATATCTGACCACCTATAATTTAAATACATGTAGTGTAAGTGCTATTATAGAGAAGAACTGGCCGATTCTACTAGCCATGCCTGAAATAAGATCCATAGTAGGTGATAAACCTAGTTTTGCATATAGAAGTGCTGAAACTTTAAAACAGAAATTATGCTATAAAGATTTCCATACTAAACCTAGGACTACTAAATTGTTGGGAATAAGGAAATGTTACAACTGCTCTTGCTGTAATGATTTATTTGAAGGTGAAAATTTTTTTGAACATCCTACTAATGGAGAAATTATTAGAATGACCACGTTAACAACTTGTAATGAAGAAAAGGTGGTATACTTGGCTACATGTGTATCATGCTCTTCATTTTATGTGGGTAAAACTATTAGAAAGCTTAAAGAGAGAATAATAGAACATAAATCAGAAATCAGGAGGAGAGTATTAACGAATGCTTTAACTAAACACATCATAGAAAAAGGCGAAAATCATGTATTTAAATTTAGAGTATTAGCTGTAGTAAATATTAGTCTAAGGAAGGGAGACATTAATAATTCCCTAGAACTGAAAGAGTTAGAATGGATTATTAGACTTCAGGCAGATGCCTCCCCTGGTTTGAACAATGCTGTTAGTCTGAAACCAGTATTAGTTAAAAAACAAAGAGAAAGGCTATAAATTCTATGGCTATACTTTTGTTTGTATTCTTTAGTTAATTATGTATGCATATTTAGATAAGTATATTCTATTAGTGATATATTGTTTCTATATATATTTTTTGTATTTTCATTATATCTTTATTGCATTTTATTGCATTTATACTGCAATTTTTATTGCATATTTTAGATATGAGTAAATTATATATATGTGTATATATTATTGTATTATACATAGATGTATAGAGTCTGTTATTCCATTACTATGATAGTATGTCATTCATATCTTGTTTTTAATGTTTTATAATACATATGTTGTATTTTTAGTGCTGTTCTTTTAAGTTTTCTTGTGTTGTTGATTAGTGGGATGGGCTGAAGCATGTGATTTGATGATTTCTCCTATTTAAATGTAATAATATTGTTGTAGTGTTATACTGATGAAGGGTGTAGACCCGAAAGCTTTATCAATTAAACTTTTTATGGTGTGGTATCGTTGTATGTTCCTCAGAATTAGTACCAGGCAGGCTTGTGGTAGTGGCAGAGTTCCAACTTCCACTGTAAAGTAAAAGAAAAATAAAGAATCCTCTCCATTATCACCAGGGCCCTGCCTGTGCAAGCCAAACTGAATACAATTCATTAAGTAGGCTACCTCATTTACAGCAGCTGCAGTGTCCTCTACAAGCATGCAATGCTTCCTAGATCCACATAATGGCCTGACTGCTATGTCACAAGGAGGATTCATAAAAATAAACCAACAAATCAAAATGGTAAAGATATAGACATCAGCAGTAGTTGCCTGATCAGCTTCATTCCACATAAACAAGCAAGTGTATTTAGAACACCCTCTCATGGAGAACTGAAGTGATAACATAATGAGAAAGTTGTTGAGAATATAGGCAGTTCATTGCAACACATTCAGTGCTGAAAAGTTAACAGGAAAAGGTGTGATGTCGTATCTCTCAAGCTACCAAATATCTATAAGGGGATAAATGCTGTCCCACCAAGAAATTAATTCCACAGATTACTGAAAATTCAAATTTTGGCAATACATAATGTGAAAAGTATAGCTGCCTATAGTATAAGCCTTGCTTGCATGATAGTGCATCCGAGAAATGTGTATTGAAGTATTCGCATTATAACCATATGGTGATGTCACTGAGAGTTAATGCAGATTTAGGGGGCACATCCTTAATATAAAATTTGCAAAGCTTTCTTTTAAGAAATGACAAACGTACAGTACAAACACTGGGAGGATATTCATCATAACACTTGCGTTATCACGTCTTAGTGCACAAGGTAAGTATCTGAACTGTGTACCAGCACTTTACCAACTTCAGGTTCTCTCTGGCTTTCTAAGCACTTCCACTGAATCTTGCAAACTTAACTAAAAACTTGATCTGGATGAGTAGTGTGTCTAGACCAAGGTCTCTCATGACAAAAACGACTTTCTTTTCCAACTGTTAACCAACCATTGCTGCTCTTCTGTGTGATGATCAGCTTCTTACTGCGCCCTGTGTCTCTACCAGATGTCTTTTTCATCCAACAGTCTGAGATGCCTTCCATTTTTCACTGTCAAGGTTGTATAAGATTCACATTTCTTCCATCTGACTCTAAGAGCACTAATTTGGTAACTGACAGGCCTGTACGTCTTTCTGTTGGTCAGATTGGGATTAGTCTCTGACTGATTTCAAGCTTGCACACTACAACTATCAGATTTGGACCCTTGTCCCTCCAGGCTTGCTGTGGCCAACTTGCATGTGTTGGGACCAGTTATTTATCAAATACTTTGTCCTTGCTGAGGACTGGAATATTACCAAACTTGTTGAAGTAGGCTCTTCTTATCACATTTCTCAAGAAACAAATCCTTGGATGCCAATATCCTTAATAATTTCTGGTCCTTTTCAAATGTTTTTTTACTTGGTAAGATTATTGACATGGTAATTCATGTTCAGATATGTCAGCTTGTATCATATCAAATAGTCAGTAAACTCTTTAACCCTTATCAGCTAGGCTTTTAATTTATGGCATAGTACTGAAATGGCCCTCATTAGGGTTTTTAATAATATCCATTTGGCAAGAGATAAGTGTTGCTGGTCGAACTGGTTTTACTTCATTTTTCTGCAACACCTGACATGGTCAACCATAATATCCTGATTGACCATTTGCATACGCATTAGGGTTTCTCCTTTATGATCCTTGACTGATTTGTCTCCTACGTTTTGGATGGTACACACAGTGTGACCTCAGGACTAAATTATTCCAATTCTCAGCCTTTGGACTGCGGAATACCACAGGATCCCATCTTGGGTCTTTGCTACCCTTAGGGAATATCACTAGAGGGTAGAACATTGCATACCATTGCTTTGCTGATGGTACTTAGCTTTACCTTTCTTTCCTGCAGGATCAAGTGGCAAGTATGTATTTCCTTGACTACCAGTTAGTTAAAGATGAACACATCCATGATGGAGGTCATGGCTGTGCACACTGCTCTAAGATTAAACAACTTGGCTATTCCCTCTTTCCTTCTTTAAAGTGAAAGTAGACATGAGTTTGTTAATAATGTGCATGCCCTTGATGTTATCCTGGAATAACTAGTTGATGTTTAATGACTGTTGTAAAGTCTTCTTATTTCCACCTTTGGAATATCTCCAGAATCAAGCACCTAATAACTTAAGAGGATCTCTCTGTAGTTGTTTATGCTTTGGTCTCCTCCCACCTGGGATTCCCTGACACTAAGTGCTTACAGCAAAAGCAAGACTCTGCAGCTAGGCCACATTCTAGTACCATACAAACACAAAACAGCTAAGTATCATCCACAATTGGTCATAGCGGGAATTTTGTCAAATCTTTATGTAACTTAGGGATGACAAAAATGGCAGGTATAAAAGGATCTTTCACAATCAATAGCCGATAAAGCTGCTCTATAATCTGACCCTGCATCACCATGTCAAAAAGTAGCATGTCTATCCTACGATATGTTACAAAAATTTCATTTTTTGATACCTCCTCATATGTCTCATCATTTTATTAATATAATCTGTTTTAATCATAATGACTACCCACTCCACCTTTGTCAGGTTTCATAACCCATAAATTTTGGTTGGAACAAAAATCAAATATCAATTCCCATTCCCTTTGGGACATATTGTAGAAAGGATGGGAGATGGGTTCACTTAGCAAATGCCTAACATCAAGGTCACGGACCTTATCAAAGCTCTACAACAAAGGGTGTACAGGCGGATTAAATGTACTAGGTCTCATAATTTCATTCATAGCCACTGAGGCCTCAGAATTTGAGTCAAACAGAAGGTTCAAATTAAGCTTTCTTATATATAATTTCAAATCTACTAAGTTTACAAAAAGGGAAGCTCTTCTAGCAGGAACAAAAGTGAAAATGTTTGACAATAAATCAGCATCATCTTAACTAATATCTGCAAAACTGTAATTGTACACATTAAAGTCACCATCACTGTTACAAACAATGTGCAATGATTTATGTTAATCTGTTGAGTGCAATAATTAAGAGTCCATTAACAAAAGTTGGTGCTGCTGAGTATCCTCACTCTCCCTTTCCCCATTCAACTGGGAGGGTATGGGGCTATAAGTCATCGATCGAAGATTATGTTGATCTTCCCCACTGATTCTGAATCCGCTGAGATCTCCACAGATGGTGAAAGTCCAAAGGGACCTCAAATATATCTCCTTCATCCACTATCGCCATGCTGTTACCCTTAATAATGGTAGATTCCGCCTGCAAATCACTCTCCTTTGGTGAAATATCCACAGACTGTGATGGTGGAGGATTAGGATATGATTTTTCTTGAGCATAATCATTCTGGTCCTTCTGTAATTCCCTTTCTTTTCTAACCGTTATTTCATCACATACTCTATCCACTTAGTTAAAAATAACATGAAACTTATTTAAATAGTTCTCAAGTCTTAGTGAGGAATCTCCACCATAAGTTAGTCCATCAAACACTGATTATGTTTTAACAGTTCCATCAAGTCACACCCATGCTGATCAAATAAAGCAATAAGGACCCTATGAAGATCGAAACCACAAATTAGACCAGTACAGTAGGAAACTTCCATGTCCGTAATCCTTTTGGAACCCGTATATGTTTAATGGATTCACGGAAGTATAAGTAATTTATGATATTTTTCCAACTTCTTTTCATATTCATGAAGTTGAGCTGACTGTGTCCCATTGTGTGTCAGTTGTTCACCAGGGAGTAGCACTGTCTTCCTAAACCATTCATCTAACAGAGGACATTTATCCACACTTGAAAAAATTTACCAGACAGTTCAGAAATTCCGATCCTTCCAATGAGGAAGACAGCTCTTTTCCGTTCGGGAGAATAAAGCACCACGCAAATAATTCTGATAAGGAACACTTACTGACATCTGTTGTGTAAGTTGCTGCAGAAATAAAGTTAAGTTCCCTACAAATTGCTAAAAATCCTCCAATTGAGGAAAAACACTTACCACAGGTGCCTTATTCATATTGCAGATGACAACAGCAATTCAGTAAAGAAACCAAGAACCGTGCAAACACAAAATGGTATTCAGAAGGGTGAAAAAACAAAACATACACCCCGAAGGCACACTTGAGTCGGTCTAAAAATAAAATTTAATCCATACACAAATATACAGGGTCTATATTAAATCAGCGAATGCTTAAAAAAGCGAACACTGATTTATCGACCCCATGTACGCGAAAGCTTACAATCCCTAACATTTAGAACAGCGATTTTTTTCCTTTGGAAAAAAAATCACTGTTCCAGAAAAGAAAAAAAACTTTAAAACATTGCATAAAGTGGGGGGCTTTGCCCCACAGACCCCCTCTACTTAAATATACCAACTCCAAGATCGTAATACAGTGACAAAAATGGCAAAATAACGAAGGCGGCCAAGAGATTTCTTTCCCAGGGAAAGAATTTGCTTATATGCTGTTTCGTGCTTTCAAGTTCGATCAAGATGCATTCACAAGAATGTGTCTTTGATCATATAATAGGGAACCAATATACACAGTTAAGCCCTGTTGTCTCTAGAACAGAAATTTCATCAGAACATTTCTCAGTCACATCCTGTTTAAATAGCACACCCAAGAGGCACACGATACAAATCAACCAATGAAAATTAACAATCAATTCACCCTACTAGGTGCACAAATTAATTTAAAACAATGAATGATATCTCCATACCAAAGTAGATAAAATAGTAAACGCATCTACATGTTAGAAAGTAAGGGCACACAATTTTAAAATACAAGCTAACAAAACCATTTCATTAAGTCCAGGGAATCTGTATGCATTCAAAACAATCTGCCAGTACAATTCCCCCTTTTCTAACATTTGTTCCATGGCCCCCACCCCCGTGGGTTTCTATCAACACTCTCCACAATAAAGAATAAAGAATAAAAACAATGTGAAGGAAACTTCAATATGTGTTTATACAGAACATTAGTATCCTTACACTTAGCAATAGCACATAGGTGTTCATAAATACAGTCTTTTATTTTTTCCTCGATTTTACCCTCATAAAAGGAGGAGCATTGTTGGCATTTAACTATATACACCACCCCTTTAGTACAACAGTTAACGTGATCCTGTGAGGTCACCTTCCAACCCATTACCCAGATAGTGTTATTCACCAAAATATAGGGAGATTTCTTTAATTGCTTTAAATTAATTTGTGCACCTGGTAGGGTGAATTGATTGCTAATTTTAAAATGTGTATTGCTTTTATCCTGACAAGGTGGCCAGCCCAATTTTGTTGTAGCCGGTATATTAACAGGACACTGTTAAATGAGTGACGGTAAAGCTAATGGAAAATGAGTTGCACTTTGGTGATGTTCAAGTAACAAAATCAACTAAAGGCTATTAATGAACTCGACTGTGGGAGTTCTTTTGAAGATTGGTCATCAGAAGAAATGTTTCTGCTTCTTGAATTTCAAAAAAAAAGGTGTCTTAGTGTCATTAGTGCATATATATACTTGGGTGGTCTCTGGTTCCCACATTTGATGATACACTTTATCCCGCAGTGTTAAATACAGTATATATTTTATTTTGCTTTATTCTCAGCCTTCAAAAAGTCACTTAGCACAGGTGCCTTTTTTCATGTTGGCTTAGCAGTACTGGTCTAGCTAAGTTACTTGGTCAGACAGTACAACGGTTGTGGAAATCAAAGCAGTGCCAACTGGACACACAACTTGCTAGCAATACGTTGTTGTGAAAGTGATAAACTTGTGAACTGACTGTCTTGAAATGTAACACTGTTGAGATTGCAGAGGTCTACTGTAGCACCATTTCTTAATCTTTAATTTTGTATAACCTTTTACTGTTTTGTGAGTCCATTTCCTGAGGTCTATTGTAGTGCCATTTCTTAATCTTTAATCTTGTATAACCTTTTACTGTTTTGCGAGTCCATTTCCTGAGTGTAAACATGTTTTCTATTTTTCTGACACAATTTAAATGTTGCATATATAAGGCAAGTGTGGAAGTTCAGAGATTCTCATGATATTGTCATGTGTATAAAGGAGTTATAAAATCCTTTGTGTCCAAACTGGTCATTCAGATTGTTTCAGAGGAAAAGGGCTAGTCTGACATTCCACATACTTGAATTCACTTCCATACCGTTTGAATCTGTTTTAATTATTGGAGCTATATTTTTTCCTTATATGTGTATTGAGTAGGACTCTGCTAATGTTTGATTTAAATAGTAACTGATGGCATACATCTGCAGCACACTAATAACACAGACCACGTTATACATTTTTAGCTGACTGCCCCAAATGTCATTTGGATGGAAGTAGTAAACAAATGGTTAAAGTAAAGAGAATGATAAAGCTTTGGGACATTTTTCATTGCTTTTCCCACATCCTGTTGTTTCTGAACTGAGTTGTGAGAAAGTAGTATGATCCCCAAAGGATATGTAATGAAAATATTTAAATTAATGCATGTATGAGTGCAGTTTATTTTGGTGAAGTAATAGGATACAAATAATACAGTTCATTTACTGTACTCAATCAATCAAATAAATAAGTTCATGAATAAATAAATTAGTAATGAATGAATGAATTAATAAAAATGAAAGTGATCTTAAACTGATCCTCGAAGAAATAAGGGGAAAAGGGGTATAGCAAGAGAAGTTATAAAAATTATCTAAGTGAAAGACACAAGGCTCAAACAGGATACCATCTGGTTAGGAAGTAAGATGGTATGTCATAGTCACCAGTGAGCAACAGTTTTAACTAAAGCCTCAAGACTGGTGTGAGCAGGCTTGCTTGTCTCATTTCCATTGCAACAAAGGTTAGGGAAAAATCCATTGGTAATCTGATGGCATTCCCACAAATGGGCAGTACTGTGGCATTACACAGCAGAAGTCTAACCATCTCAGTTTGATCCAGTTCTATGTCTAGGTCATGAAAGAGAGGCAGGAGGAGCCAAAGGGTGTGATGTCACTAAATGTTCTTCATTAGATCACTGTTGCAGTAACCCTTAACAGACGGGGTATATCCTGCCAAGAATATCAACACCCAGCCTGTGTACAAAGCTTCAGGCACCTTCCTTGATCACTGTGTAGCCACCACAAGCATGAAAAGATGTACCAGTGTAATAGGCACACATTCATGCCAAAACTCAGACATACACAGTGTGCATATGCAGACTCTCATCCGTTATCTGTGTGGCTACTTCAGAACAAACGTTCTCAGACAGATAAATATCCCATTAGGGGCCCCTTTCTATTTCTTTACTATTTTTGAGACAAATGTCTCTTAAGTCTATCAGAAAAAGAAAGTGTGACTGTGGGAGGAAAATTACATACAAGGGGTCCACACTAGTCTGTTTTGTTTAGGGGCTGAACACAAAATTAATTCATGTAAGATTTCACAGCCATTTTCTCCAAAGGCCTTAACATTTACGTAGACACCAAACATCTTCAGGACTTGGCAGGTGCAGCTGTGGTGCCGTCCTTCTCCTCAGTGGTATTCCTCCGTCATGTAAAAAACAAGAGAAAAGAAAATTATTGAGAAAGAGGATTGATGCTAACCATATATCTTGCTTTCTCCTTTGGTCTGAGACAGCCTCTGGACTGTCTGTTCCTCCTAGGGTCTCTAGCATGACACCTTTGGAGGCCATTATGACTCAGAATAATGACACATCCAATCAGACCTAATGTTTGGCTGAGACCGCGAGTAAGAGAGAACCAAAACTCATATTATCTGAGGGTGAGGGAAGCATTTAACAACTTTTAGTCAGGTGGGATGTTCATGGCTTGCTTATTGAGATAAGGCATATGGCTTCCACTCCAAATGCCATAATCTGTATATTCCAAGGAAACATACTCAGAAAACAAAACACATTCCTCCCTTACCCTTACAGTCAGACAGATAATAAGGAAGACTAGCTCAACTATGCACAAGAGCTTTTTAAAGCTATTCAATGCTTTCAGTCATCTGTACCTGCAACCTCTTCCACAACTTCCACTCCTGTTAAAATAAAAAATAGCTCCTTCTTCAGAAGAAGAGGAATTTTTAGATTCTGGCAATGAAGAGCTTGATTATGCCTTTCAAATAACATCCCTGCATGGATGTAAATCTGAGTCAGATGATATGTGATCCAAAAATTCCCCTAATTAAAAAAAAAATCCTTTGGGGAAACTGTTTCTAAAATAAAATGATTTTTCAAGTTGGAGGGCAAAGAAGTTTCAGACTTCCAGAAGAAGTACTATGAAGTGTTGGGTATGGTTACCCTTAAGCCCGTTGCTGTACCCCCCAGTTCTAGGGGCTCTATAAGATGCCTTTTCCACTGCATCTGTCTCTTCATAGTCTCTGCCCCAGTCACTGAAAAGCCAGATAGAATTTATGTGGCTCCTGATTCACATAAGTACCTTTATAAAATTCCCTTGGATGACATTGCCATTATTTATTTAGATGCTGATAAAGGTATTAGAGTATTTCCCTCTATTTTTCTTTTATCTATTTTGAGCAACATGAGGCAAATCTTGACTTATCCCCTAATTATAACTTTAAATCTACTATTTAGGAAATGGTTAATTCCACTTGTCAGGTAGCTAAGAGTACAACCAAATGTTGTTGTGACAGCTGTCTCTAGAGGAGCTGTAAGTGGGTCTTTTATGAGAAGGTATGCTGGATAACATTACAGACATTCTCAGGGGATGTCAAAACTTAGTTGTTAAATGCACTTTACAAAAATTTCCTGTTTGGTAATGCTTCTGCTGATGTTTTTTAAAAGCTTAAAGAAAGAGGAAAACTCATCTAAAGAGTTAAACAGCTTTTTTATCTTCATGTCATAAATTTCAAAGAAACTAATCTTCTTCTGAAACCACACAAAAGACCAGTGAAAACAGCTCTACTTTCCAAAATAAGAATTTAATAAAAACCTTTTAGTTGTCTCTCCTCTCCTAGCGCCTCGGCTGCAAGCCTTTACAGAGTAAAAAAGTGAAGCTCACTCACACAGTTCTTTTATACAGCTGCCATATCAATTAACAATTCATTACATAATAAAATCAGTTCCTAATTGTTAAGCTAACAATTAACCCATGAAATTCTGCCAATTGCACTCTTTATTCATTCCTAAAGGCTGCAAAGTTTCATATTTCATTATTAAAATTGCTTCCTTTCTTCTTAAAATCTTTTTCAATACATTTTCATCTCCATGTCTGTTGTATACTTGTTCCAAAATTGTGACTTTCATATTGTCTATTATACCCCATGTTCTGAATGAAAATGCTCTGCCACTGGGCTGCTCATCTTCCTATTTTTAACATCCCTAACATGTTCTTTTTATTCTCTCAGCCAGACTTCTTTTAGTTTCCCCAATATAGCCTTTGCCACAAAAGCATTTTATAAGATATATAATCCCCTGCTAGTGCAGTTAAATGTTCCTATAGTATTAAAACTTTTCCCTTAATATCTTCAGCTTCTCTGATTATGTAAGGGCATATTGCACACTTCCACAGGGAAAGTTCCCTTCCTTGTTATTGCACATGCTAGCTTCTGTGTTGGTCTCTCAAACCTGCCTCTTACTAAAAATCCTTCAAACTTCTCCCTCTCTGGAAAGAAATAGTAAGCTCAACATTCACCAAAGAAGGTACCTCCCTTCTTGTCTTGTTCCAACTATTTTTTTATCATTTCATTAAATACTTTAGAAAAAATAGTATATTTTGTGACAAAAACATTTTTGAACATTCTCCCTTGTAATTTGTAACTACATGCTGACTATTTTTGTCCTTGTTCCCATAATCTTGTTTTTTGCTACTTTTTCCAAATACTTTATTATAACTTAGTTTCACTTGATTTGGGTCATAACCTCTCTCCATGAATTTATTGCAAACCTTGTCACACTCTACTTCTGCTTCCCTAACATTGGTACATAGCCTTTTGACTCTTAACATTTCCCCATATGGGATAGATTTCAATGTATGTTCTGGGTGGCAGCTAGTAGCATGTACCATCCTACTCGTTTGTTCGAACTTCCTATATATTTTAGCTTGAATTTTTTTGCCTACTTGCCCTTCAAATTTATGTCCAAATAATTGATTTCTTCTCCCATATGGATATCATCAAATTTGATTTTATATTCATTGTTGTTCAGATATTGTGTAAATACCTTAGCTTCCTCTCTATCACCCTTACAAATAAAAATCAAATCGTCGATAAAACGAAAATATTGTATTACATGACCCCTAAAAAACTATTTCTATAGACATGTTCCAACTCAAACAGTCCCATGAACAAATTGGCATACGCTGGGGCGAAGGCTGCCCCATTGCAGTTCCCATTTTTTGTTTATATAATGTCCCATCAAATTCAAAAATGTTGTTAACTAAACAAAAATTTAATAACTCCATTATATACTGAGTCCTTGGTGACTCTTTCAAAAAATATTGCACAGCCCTCAAACCCAGTTCATGGGTAATGCTGGTATAAAGACTAACTACATCCACTGTGATGAAAAACATGTCTTTTGTCCAGACTGTCTGTTTTATTTTATCCAGTAAATCATATGAATCCTTAATATATGATGTTAACTTGGTTACCTCTCCTATTAATATTTCATGCAAAAGACTAGTCACCTTATATGTAAAGGAACCCTTTGCTGATACTATAGGGCGGCCTGGGGGATGGAAAAAGTTTTTATGCAGTTTTGGGACACAAAAAAATTTTGCCATAGTACTATTTTTTATATAGAGTTTATTGTTTATGTCCCTAGCTGTAAAATAGCATAACCTTTCCCCTTTCCTTAACAATTTATATAGTTCCTCTTGTGCCTGTTTAAGAATATTTTCCTGCACTTTACCATAAACTCCTTCATTCTTCAAATGTTCTAAACACATGTTATAATAGTCCTGTGCATTCAATATAACTAACTTGCCCCCCTTGTCTGATGGTTTAAACACTATATTTCTGTTCTGACTCATATCCTGTAATTTGCACCATTCTTCCTTATTCAAGTTGTAACTCCTATTTTTCTTAATAATAGGTTTTAGTTCTCTCTTCACAAAAAACTGTGTCGCATTACTAAAGCGTTGTATATGTGCATTTTTACTAGTTGGGCAAAATGTATTATTTGCTTTAATCTTACTAAGGTCAAACAATGTATAAGCATTGCTTTCTGTTTCAGACTCACATGTGAAATAGTTGTCCTCACTTGTTACTGAATCGCTTGAACTTTCTAAACAATCATCTTCCTTTTTTTGATTAAAGAAATATTCTTTTAAATACATTTTCCTTACCAGCTCTAGAATTTCTTCTAATCTTCTTGTCCAGACCCATATTTTGTAAACCTTTCAAATCTGGTTAGCAAAGGTCTGGGAAAGAACAGTTCAAGTGAAATGGGTCCCAGGGATCCAATTCACAAAGAATAAAATATCTGACTGTCCTTGCCACATATTATACCTCTCCATCCCACCCCACCCGAGGCCTTCACACAGAAGTTTGCAGGGACCCCCCCCCCCCCCCCCAGAGCTTCACACAGAAGTTTGCAGGGACATCCCACCCCATCCCAGGCCTTCACACAAAAGTTTGTGGGGACATCCCACCCCACCCAGGCCTTCACACAGAAGGTTCCAGGGAATCATACCATTTGCCTTCCTGCTTGGTGATCAATAACCAAAGACTCATGAAATCAAACTATTACAGAACAGGAAGTACTCTAAGGCTAACTTTCTGATATTAAGTTATAACATGGAAAACTTTCAAGCACCCATAAACCCTAATGCAGAACTGTTCACAGAAACCCTATGCAAGCATGTTAATGGCTGCATGGAGGCAGCTGTATTCCCCAGGAAGAGGTGCAGAACTAACTCAAAAAACAAGCCACCCTGGTGGAATCACAAAATCAATAGGCTGTATAACAGATGGAAGAAAATCACTGCAAAAATTAAGAGCTGCAGCACGCAGCAGGATAAAAGTACTCTCATCAAACTAAACAAAATAAAGTCTACCAGAGCCATATTTGGCCTCCCAGGTCAAGGAAAACCACAAGGCATTCTTTAGCTATGTTTGCAATCTCAAAGGCAATACACAATTGTGTGCAGAGCTCATTGTAAATGGAGCCACCTATACTGAGGCAGAAGATATAGCAAACCTGCAAGCCAGTAAATTCAGCTCCAACTTTACCCCTGTCTCCCCCTCAACCTTCCCTCAGGAAATACTATCAAATATAACTCCCCCTGCTATCACTGGAGAACAGGTCCTTAATGCTTTCTCTAAGGCCAAGAACACTGCATCAATGGACCCATACAATATCCCAGGATTCCTTCTAACTAGCATAAAACATGACCTATCAGGACCTCTAGAATTGCTGTTTAACTGTAGCCTCCAAACAGGCTTCATGCCTCATGAATGGTGAACAGCAACTGTCATCCCTCTGCACAAAGGTGGACCAACTACAAACCCTGGAAACTACAGGCCCATATGTCTCACTAGTCTTATATGCAAAGCCATGGAAAGAATTATCATGGAAATGATCAGTAATGATATAGTAAACCCCTAGACACTGGACCCAAACCAGTTTTGTTTCATCAAGGGCAAGTCATGCCCACTCAAACTGGTGGACTTCTTTGGGAAAGTAACCAAAGCAATGAATTAGGGAAAAATGGTTTACACTGCCTACCTTGACATGGCCCAGGCATTTGACACAATACCCGACTCAGGCATTGTTGACTAACTCAAGAGGTTAGGAACAAACCCGTATGTTACCCAGTGGATAGCCAACTGGCTCACAGACAGGACCCAGGAAGTTAGAATTGGGGAATCCACCTCTACAAAGAGGACAGTCACAAGTGGACTTTCTCGGGTATCGGTTCTTCTCCCGCTCCTTTTTGGCATTTGCTTCTCTGAAGTCAAGGCCAATGTCAGTGGTCTCTGGCAGACTAAATTTCCAGATGATTGCAAATTGGGAGCTGTCATTGAATCCCACACTGACACAAATGTTCTCCAGAAGGTGTTAACACAGACAAACAGCTAGTGTCAGAGCCATGGACTAAAACTAAATGCCAAGAAATGCATAACAGTATCCTCCGGGAAGTCATCCACCCCTTGTAACTATCATATTGACAATGCATCCCTTAGAGCTGATCCAGTAGTCAGGGACTTAGGATACACACAGACAGTAATCTGGCTTTTGACCATCATGTGTCTACAGTAGTAAGGATGTCATTCTAAGTTGTGCAATTTATAAACAAAGGTATGGCATCTAGGTCCAGGGAAGTCATTGTTCCACTGTAGTCACTGTTTATCAGACCTATCATTGAGTACAATGGCCCCTTTGGTACGTATCTAACCAGGCATATCCAACAACTGGAATGTCCACAAAGGTTCCGCACTAAAAGAATAAAAGGCATATGTAATATGTCCAGTGCAGACTGCCTGAATGCCCTATCTCTGTATTCTATCTCCTACAGGCTTTTGAGGGGAGATCTATGCCTGGCATATAGGGCATTGTCAGACTCCACTCTGATGAACCTCCTGAATAGCTGCAAAACAAACAGCACCACACTTACCCATTCTAAAGACTTAAACGTTGTCTGTGATATAAATAGGACCTGCTGCAGAGACAGGTATGTATCCCAGAGACAACTCCATCTCTGTAATGGGCTCCCCATCCATGCAAAGCAAAGTTCCTCCCTAAACCAATTCAAGTGCAACTTAGACAACTGGATGGGGAACAGAAAATTCATCCCTGGTTAGGCAGGTATGTCTCTAATGGACACAGGTAACCTGTAAAGGGTTCATCTTCCAATCCCCTGCTTACACTTATGAAGGGTATGAGAACTTGTCAGAGATTTGGGATGCATGGCTAGGCTTAAAAAGGCCCTTGTTGTCATTAGCCTAGTAAACACCTATGAACCTATAAACTGCAGTGGGCATCCCTTCCTTTTTCATCAGGCATTCCTTAGATTCCAAAAGACCAGCTTCATCTTATGCTCCCAGTCTTTTTATTTCAGTTTCAGAACCAATGCCCTCAGATTAATGGGGACAAGAATTTTACTCAAGACTTTTCCTGGTTCCCAAAAAGAAATGATACCTGGAGGTGCATTCTAGAGCACCTTTTTACATATTCCAAAATTCAGAATATTGACACTTCACACCCTCTTCCTTCCCTGAAGCCTTTCTGGTCACTCTAGACCTAAAAAGATGCTTACTTGCATATTCCCATTCACAAGAAAAGTACAGTTCAGTAGATTTTTTCTTTGCATTGGTATTACACTATCAATTTACCTCTTTGCCTTTTTGGACTTTCTGCCATGCCATGAGTCCTTACTGAATGCCTTGCTTCAGTAATAGTCCATTGCAAGCTTCTAGGCCCACATGTCTTTCCTCATCTGGACAATTGCCTGATATCAGGCTCCTTCAGTCATAAGGCACAGTAGTCTTTATTAGTACTGCACATTTGTAAAGGTTCAGTATCTTTGACAGTGATGATAAAAATGTGCAATATTCAGTGATATGCCTGATAGATGAATTTTATATAAAAAAGTTTAGTTTCTTTCAAGATAGGACAGTGATTGTGAGGCATATGTAACAGGCCACGCAACTCCCTTTTTAATTATTACTTTTTTGGGGGAAAATTCTACAGATGTGAATATGATGAAAATATTAATGAACTGTCCTGGACTGGCATTGTTAGAACTTACTCAAAATGCTATTTTCTTAATGTGAGATGACAACGGGATTCTGCAGCAAGCCCAAAAAACAAGGTTACCCCATTTTATACAATTCACAGATAGGTGAAGTCTTTTTAGCAAAACTGTAGACAATATTTATGGAATAAGTACCCTGCCAAGAAACAGTTAAGAGTTTTGATTTTATGTAATTTATTTAGAAATTGGATACAGAGAAGAGTGTACTCGGGAGGTCTTTTGCATCTATGACTGAACACTGGCAACCATTTTGTATCAAGGATTATGATTGTTTCCTTTCATAACATCATTATGTGTCCAAGACAAGAAATTCACTTTGAGAACAAAAATCAAGACTTTAATTTCCTGACGCACATTCTGAGAATACATATCAGATGTTGGTGAAAGCAGACCGGAACATAATTCTTTGTAATATCCAGACCACTTTAGCTTCTTGCATGTGACTGCACCCTTTTAAAACAAGAATGGCTGAGTGGCAGAGTGAAATATGCAACAGCTTCTTGAAGCCTATAGCACCTTTTTTGTACACATCCAGTTAATACCTGTACCTTATAGCATACAGGCATACCTCTTTTTTTTGGGTCTGGCTTCTTTAACTAAGTGACATATTGGCTAATAGTCAGGATTCGAAACGGCAAGGACTTATTAACAAAATTATACTACGACTGTTATTCTAGGATGTCCTAAAGTAGGGAAATCAATCACTGTTTGCCACTTATTGTTCATATTTTCATATTTATGTTCATACTTTCATAACTGAGAGACCTACACGAGAGTTAGAGGTAAGGAGTGAAGTGCCATGGTGGGAGACAGGAAAACCTCATTGTCAATGTCCATTTATATCATACCATATAGGAAGTATTGCTGGTTATTTGTTAGTAATTATGACAATAAGCAATATTTATGTGTGTACCTAACACTTGAAAAGCAAATAATTTGCAAACTATTGCATGGCATCAGGTGAAACCTTAGATATTGTTGGAGAAAACTGGCACTAATATTTGAGAGATATTCAGTGCTATTTATATTCTTAATTATACAATTAAGTACGAACTTTCATATTTCTGTAAATATGTCTATAAACATGCACTCAGAGAGGAATCGCTTGTTGTTTATCATGTAAAAGCTTATGTCTGGCTAACAATGTGGCAATGCTGTACGGGTCTATATCATTTCATTGAAAACTCATTTCATTGAAGCTTAATTCATTGACACATATTCACTGAAAGCTCACTTCATTGAAAACCCAATTCACTGAAAGCTCACTTCACTGAAAACCCATTTCACTGAAACTCATTTCGTTGAAAGGTATATATGGCCTTTTTCCCACTGTTGTGTGATCCTGGAGTTAGTATATAAAGTAAGGGTAGTGTGTGGGTGCACGGCTCCCCACATTGGGGGGTGCCCCCCATATATTGTAAATATTTTAAAGCATATAGATAGATACTTACAAGTGTAATTAATAAATTCTTCCAAAAGACAACATATGACCAATTTATGTGGGGGGGCTTCGCCCCCCACCCTTACTTTATATACTAACTCCAGGATCTCACAACAGTGGGGAATAGGCCATATATACCTTTCAACGAAATGAGTTTCATTGAAATGGGTTTTCAGTGAAGTGAGCTTTCAGCGAATTGGGTTTTCAGTGAAGTGAGCTTTCAGTGAATATGTGTCAATGAATTAAGCTACAATGAAATGAGTTTTCAATTATATGATATAGACCCATGCTGTACATGCATACCCCACTGCCTACACAGTAGCAAGGGCCACCATAATTCTCCCCCTATACCCCCTGCAAATTAAATATACCAAAACCAAGATTGCACTACATTGAGGAAAATGCAAGTTATGCCCATGGCACTTCCACATCTGCGCAAAGCAGTCAGTGGGGTATGCACGTACAGTGTCACCAACAATATATATTTTACTTGTTCATTTTCTGAGATGTGATTATTTGTTTGTGAAAGATTAGCAAAAAATATAATTCTGGATTGAAGTACAACATAATAGAGTATAACATGTATGGAAAGATTATCAATATGGCATTATCATCGAAAAGAATACTTCCTACTGATGACAATGTTATTTGCACAGCTTTAATTACTTTTAACAGTAAGACACTGTCCGGTTCGATTCTCAGCTAGAGCGTCTTCTGCGTGGAGACATGCGTGAATGGGCATACCTTCGTTGAAGGTTGTGCGTCAGGCCTGGCAAGCCAGTATGTAAAAATCAACTGCCAATCATTAGCGGACCGGAGTTCCGCTGTGGCGACCCCTAACCGGGAAAAGCCGAAAGACAAATTGTTCACAAAACATTTACATTTGTTTTCTTATGTTTTTTAAGTTGATTTTTTTAGAAAATGCTCTGGAATGCAAGGATATGTATAGGCTGCTAGAGGTGTGACATTCCATACATACAATATAAGTATTCGTGATTTAAAGCTGTTCGGAATTATAGGACAGTTTGCTTCTAGCTGACATTTGCACACCTTTTCAGATTTTTGTAGAATTATAAGATTTTTTCCTCCTATTTTTGGTCTGTTCTTCATAAAAGTTGTGGTTTTCTGATAAACAGCTGAGGACTGAAGCAGTTAAATAATGATAGACATTAGGGTTTCACACTTCCCACCCTTCAGAAAATGCGTGCTGATACAAAACACGTTATGTTATCAACTTTTTAAGTTTATAAGAACAATATTTCTAAAAAGAAAGTCCCAATTTTTGCCCTTTGTCTGCCCGTTATTTAGGCTTTGTTCAGAATTCTTGTCCTGAGAGGTTGAGAAGTACATGATGGCTTAAGGTGTGTTGCAGTTTTTAAAGCTGTTAGTTGTTTTTAGATGTTGTTCCCTGGTAACTGTCATCTATGTGACAACATAAGGATTGCTTGGATTGATAACACAAAGGCTGATAATTAAAACCTTGGGTTTGTATGAATGAGCCTGTCTATAAAGAAATTATATGTTTATGTCATTTTCAGAGTATAATCATAATGCTCCTTGTTTCACATAGGAAATAAATAAAAGAAAAACAGATTCTGTACAATAAGTTGTATGCAATATGCTGACATCCATTCAGTGGCCTGATGATTTAGAAAACAGTCTTACCATGCTGGTCTGCCTTCTTGTTCTTTATGGATGCCCATAGACTGCATTTTGTAAATGTACAGATTTTCTTTTCTACGGATGTGTGTTGAATGAGTTGTACATGTGGACATGATAAGAAGAAAGACAGTTAGATAGTACCAATATTTGTTTATCGTTTACAAGGAGACTGTTAAATATTTGTTTGGATAATATTTTGTTTATTATTTACAAAAGAAGTTGACTGCAAAATATTTGTTTGGATAATATTTTGTTTATTATTTACAAAAGAAGTTTAAAACTGGTGTCTTCTTCTACATTGGTGTCAGTAAAATGGATATCATTCACAGGTAAGGTGAAGGTGAAGCACTTTTATATTTTTTAATATAGCAATAACGTTCATCGCCAAAATACATAAAACAATAAATGAGTTTGGATTGTTTCTGTAAATGTCACAATGAGTCATTTTAACTATCACCATGAAGTTTTATATATGTAGACATAAATATATATATATATATATATATATATATATATATATATATATATATATATTTTTTTTTTTTTTTTTTAAATATATGATTCTACTTTCAAATCCCAAATGCCCACAATATTGAACTATAGAATCTCAAGACAACAACAGAGAAATTTACTTTACTTTTTGGAAATGGTGTTGATTGTTTAGTGAAATGGTGTACTAGTTATTTAAGGTTTTTCGTTTGTGAATGGAAACAGTAAGGCAGATGTGAAGTTTGGAATGGCGAGTTGTTGACAATGTTTGTAAGTATATAGAGAATTACGAAGAAAAGCTAGTTGTCTGTATTGTAGGGTAGGTTTCATTTATATAATCTGGTGTATTAGGCAATAGGTTTTTTGTTGTGCATGGACAGGGAGGAAAAGTTATATGTAGTGATTCATATGCATATGTATTAGTGGTTAAGTTTTCTTCACTTTACTGCGATCTCGAAGTTGATATATTTAATATGCAGGGTGTTGGGGGGGGGTGCAGGGGGGCTTGCCCCCCTGCTTAAACTTGTAGAAGTGTGTAGTGTCTTGATTTAGTTTCCTACTGTGTTTTTTGTTCTGAGTGGGTTCGGTCATTCCTGCTGCTTCTTCTTACTCAATATTTTAAACCTTGGTATTTTGGATTTTCAGTCATTTGTACTGTCGGTATTGTCTTGAGATTCTGTAGTTCGATATTGTGGGCATTTGGGAGTTGAGAGTGGAACTATATATATATATATATATATATATACACACACACACACACACACACACACACACACACACACACACACACACGCACACACACACGCACACACGCGCATATCTAAATATATATATATATATATAGGGAGAGCTAGATAGATATATTGGATGAAAACTGATCACACATTTCAGATGAATCAACAGTAAGTCATTAATAGCATTCAGCTAACTATGTAACTGTATCACAAAACCTGTTATTGGCCCTATCGCGTAAAGCAATGAAGCCTTGACTATATATTTGATTAGCGGCATGGGCATATGATGAGTTGGGTAGGGGAGGATAGGCTTCAGAAGCTACAGCCAAACTCACCCATCCTGTGGGAAGGGAAATAGCTTGACCCATCACATTTACCACCACCTAGCAGAGGGCAGGTGATCACTGACAGAAGTGGTTGAACTAGTTTCTGCTGCTATTGATGCCCATGTAGTGCTGAGCATGCATTTCCCTCCCCTAGGCAGACAACTAAAATGAGTTACCAACCTAGCAGGGGATAAGTGAGGGGTTAACTGTTCCATGGGACTTGCAGGCTGGCCTGCTCACTACCACTGACTTTCACCACAGGGGAACAGATCGACCAGTAGGGGCTTCCTAGGCAGGAACAAAAAGGCTGTAGGCCTCTTATGCAGCCCTGATATATCTTGCTCCTAACTCTACAGAAGGAATAGGCAAATTGCATAAAGGTAGGGAGCCATCAGAGTAGAGTCCTGCAAGCAAAGGCAAATGGAAGGAAGAAAAACTATTCTGTGTATGCAGGTATTTAACTTGCCAACTTGTCTGGAGACAATTTGCTAAGGTATGACTGAATCATATTTCTGTAAATAAAATTGCTTCAAACACCATCTCAAATGCAATTAACTAAAGAAATTATAATAGTAATTGCTAAGTCCTAAAATTGAAAGTATGTCTCCCTACAGGGAAAGCCCTATGCACTCCCCCGCCCCACAGAGAAGCATCCCAGGCCTTTGTGCTTATAATGTCTTTAAGCCTGCTACATCTAACAGAAAAGAAAATACTTCTGATATATTTTATCTGTAGGATATGTCTGGTCCATTCTGGATAAACAGATTCAGACTCATCTGCTTCTTAAAAAATATAATCCAGTGAATGATGTTTTTCCTAATTCATAGATCTCCCATCATCTTTATTATGTTAAGTTAATCAGTTCCACATTACAGTATAAAGTACAGTGCAGTAAATCAGTTAAACATCACAAAAGCAGTTTCAAATGTTATGTGAAATATGCTTCTTTTAAAGTCTCACTGATGCTGCAAGCATCTGGCAGTCAGTACAGAGGAGTAAAGCTACGAACTTCATATTCTATGGCATGATTTCCTTCCCTTCAATTTTCCTACTAAGAAAGACTATGAGTAAGTCCCTTAGCAACCGTTGTTCTCTTAAAATACCGTTAGTTAGAATATGGGTTCAGATGGTCAGCAGAAATAAATGAGAAGAAAATAATAAAGAAGTGCAAAACGACAAATGTTTAAATGTTACTTTTAACGGATCTTCAGTGTGTCTGGTTAACAAAATACTTCAATCTACTTTGTACTGGACAAACCTAGTACCGAATATGCGAAATAGGGAAAGGCATAGTTTCCCCCATTTATATACCAAACATTAGGAGCATAAATAACAAAACTCAGCACCTGCATGCCCTCTTAGCTGTTCATTCCCCAGGTATATTATGCCTAACAGAAACGTGGCTAAAGCCTGCCACCAAGGACCATGAGATTCTGCCATCAGGGTACAATATGTTTCGACTAGACCGTACCACCAGAAAGGGTGGTGGGGTAGCCATACTTTACAAGTCTACCTTATCTGTCAGCATAGACACCCAACAACCACCCCAGTTCAATAATACTGAAATTCTTATCTCAAAACTACAAATTAACAAAAACAAAAATGTAAACATTGTCTGTGTCTACATTCCCCCAGGGAGGAACATAGAAACCTTAGAAGACTTCTTTTATTGGTTATCCAGTAACCACCCCCAAGAAACAATTGTTCTTGGGGATTTTAACATTGACTGGAACACTTGCTCTTGTGAAACCCCCACAACCCACATAAACCTCTATGGATTTACTCAAATCATAACCTCCCCCACCAGGACAGGAAAACCCAATAACAAGGAAAGTACCCTAGACTGGATACTTGTCAATACCATATTCAATATTATAAGTCAGGCACTTTGCCTGATGACTTAAGTGACCACTGTCCCACTTATGTAATCAAGCTCAAAGTAGACTGCTCCTACCAACCCACCTATAGAACATTAAGAAATAACAAGAATTTTATTCTCACCAAGTTTCAAAATGAACTTAAGGCATGCAACTAGTCAGTACTAAAAAGTCTCCCCATAGATGAAGCAGTAGCATACTTTAACACCAAATTCCTTGCTATTCTTAACTCCCATGCTCCCAGCCACTCTATTTATTTTATTTTATTTATTTTATTTTATTTTATTTTACATTTGTTAACCAGGGGTGTCTAACTGAGCCGAAAAGGCCCTTTTTCAGCAGAGGCCCAGGGAGAAAAGCTCCACAAAGAAAAATTACAGATACATTTAGTTATTTAGACATGATCAGTATACACACAAATTACAAGAGACATGTTTTTACAGTGGTATGCGGCACATAAACAGTTACAGTGGAGAGAACAAACAAAAAAATATTAATTTTAAAAATAAAGGTAATTAATAGATTTGTGGTGTACAGCTGAAATTTGGAACATAGGTAGAATACATATATAGTACACAGGTACAGTACATACACTGTAGATTAGCCAGTAAGATTGAAAGCTATTATCAAGTGCTCTAGATTTAGTATGTATATGTTATCCGCTTTCACTAGCCTGGGGAGCAATCATGGCACTACCAACTTTGCTTGAGATGTTGCCTGATGAGGTCTTTAAAGGAGGCTTTGGATTATATGTGTTTTGAATGCTAGTAGGGACAGAGTTCCATTTATTAGCCACTGAATTACTATATAGTGTGTCTCCAAAGCTATTGTAGCTGTTGGTGACTTCTAGTAGTAGTTTGCTTGATGATCTAAGAGGCCTTTTGGCTGAGTGATGTTGTACTAGGTTTTTGAGGACAGGACACTTATTGGGGAGGTAAGAGATCGAATGACAGAGGCAGAGCTGATTGCAGGTTAGTAGGTTGGGCAGTTCAAGCCAGTGGAGCTGTCTCAAAGCAGTACAGTGATGAGTTCTATATGAGCAATTTGTAGCAAAATGGGCAATTCTGTTATAGCAGGCTTCCATTTTGCTTAGTTCAGTTTTGTTGAGATTAGTCAGAATGGGAGATGCATAGAGTAGGGTGGATAAAAGTTGGGAGCGAGCAATGGCTGATCTTGTGTTGTTGGTAAGAAATGGTTTGATACGGTAAAGTGATCCCAGTTTGGCATGTACTTTTTTAATAGTTAAGTTGAGATGACTATCAATTTTAGGTGGGAGTCTATGGTTATTCCCAATAGCTTAGCCTGTGCCACTGGAGCGATTGGAGTAGCATTTTTGGAGTAGATAGTGGATTGACTGTTATCAGTGTTTCTGTTAGAACTGGTTATAATTATAAGCTGAGTTTTCTTTGGATTGAGGATAAGTTGGGCTTTGGTAAGGTAGTTTTCAACATCAGAGAATGCTAGTTGAGTTGTTGGCAGGAAGGTGGGAATGTTTTGTGCAGCACAGATTAAGGTAGTGTCATCTGCATACTGAATGATAGATGCATGCTTTGTGGAGGTACGGAGGTCATTTGTGAAGACTGTGAATAGTAGTGGTCCTAAGATAGAATGCTGTGGGACTCCTATAGTTATGGACAGATGGAGAGAGAGAGAATTTTCCCATTTCACAGCTTGGTACCTGTCAGTTGAGTAGGTAAGAGTGGAATCTGATAGGTGATATTGGTTTAGTTTGTTTAGTAGGATTTGGTGTGAGACTGTGTCAAATGCTTTGGACATATCCAAAAAAAGAGTTGACACCTGCAGGCCTTCATTTTTGAGATGGTTTACTGTGTCTGTGAAGCAAAGGAGGGCTGTAGTGGTACTACGGGCAGGTCTGAAACCATGCTGAGTAGGTGACAGGATGCTGCTGTCTAGGAGATAGTTTATCATCTGGGTATGGATGTATTTTTCTAGGATTGTGGCCAGGGAGGAGAGTAAAGCAATGGGTCTGTAGTTATTAAGTTCAGTGGAGGTCCTGCCTTTATGTATGGGTGTAACATAGGATATTTTCCAGAGTTTGGGCACATAGTTTTCAACAATTGATCTGTTTATGAGAGTGGAGACTGGGATAGCAATAGCATCTGCTGTGAGTTTCAAGAAATAGCTAGGGAGTAGGTCGGCTGCTGTTGATGAGGTTTTTAGTTTGGAGAGCATGCTTTTCATTGAAGTGGTGGAAACTCTTTTGAGGTAAAGCTTGTATTAGTGTTATTTGTGTTGGGGGGGATAGTGAGGAAGGAACTGTCCTGTGATACTAAGGATAGAATTGAGTTCACAAAGTGGGAGTTGAATTGTGTTTCGATGGGAACTTTAGTGCCAGGGGTGGTTGGTTTGGGGGTAGCCTTTTGGGTGGATTTTAGTAGCTGGTTTACATTTTTCCAAAAGTTTTGGAGGATGTGTTGGTATTTAGTTTGTAATGTTGTGTAGTAGGATTTTTTTGTCCAGCCTAATGCATTTTTTGCATGGATGCACAGTTCTTGGTACTTAGGCTTTGTGCTTCTTTGTTTTTTTTTTTTATAGTAAAGCCAAGCAGTGTCTCTGGACTTGAGGATTTGTTTGGTTTCTTTACTGAGCCAGGGGTTTGTAGAGGTTCTAACCTTGATTTTGTGCAATTGAGCGACAGTGTTTAGGTGTTGTAGAAATGTATTGTTGAAATATGCTACAGTCTGGTCAAGTGGGAGGGTTTTTAGGGAGATCCAGTCACAGTTACAGAGTAAAGTGTTGAGGACTTCAGGAGAGAATTTTTTTTTGTGTTTCTAGTGGATATATAGTTAGTGGTTTTGCATATGCTTGTTCTACTATGTATAAAGTATATTATGTTGTGGTCACTTAAGGTGTCTGGGAGACTGCCTGTGTGAGGATACAATGTCGGGCTGTTAGTTAGGACCCAGTCAAGGATGGATTCCCTTTTAGATTTTTTATCACATCTAGTTGGAATTTGGACTAGCTGCTCGTAGCCATGGAGATTTATTAGATTACTTGGTGGTTCTCATATACAGGTGAACCAATCTAGGTTGAAGTCCCCCAGAATAAGGGTTTTTTGTGAGTATGTGGAAGAACACCAGGATAACAAGTCTTCAAGGCTAGCAGGTGTATTACCAGCTGGAATATAGATCCCAATTCTGGTGATGACCTTTTTAGGGTGAAGTTCAAGTTGATTAGTATTTCAGTACTCGCAGTGGTAAAGTATAACAAGTTGAACAACAAAAAACCACAAGCAGAGAACAACATGACACCTGATGAACATTGAACACTTCGTAAAGTAAAATAAATGAAGTTACCTGAGTGTGCGAGCAGCCTTATAAGCGCTTTTTCCTTTTTGCTCTGCTTTTCTTTTTTTTATTTTTTTTTATTTAAGTGTCATCGTTTCCATGCAATGCCAGGTGTTGTTGCAGCTTCTGGTTTTTTTTGGTGTTTTCAATTGCCTGACTGTTTATTGCCCAGACTAAACCAACTGATACAGGAAATAATAATTGAACTGGTCCTAAGTGGCTGGTTTCTTTTTTTTTTTTTCATTGTTTTTTTTGCTTTTGGTGAGTGAACCACTTGACATTGTTACCGACTTTTTCATTCATCTTTTTGTGAAGTTCAAGTTGTGAGATAAGTATGTCCCATTATTAGGGGAGGGATAGGATTTTGGTAATTGACATACAGTTAAGTTGGACTTGTAAAGTAAGGCAGTTCCACCCCCTTTACAAAGTGGTCTGCCTTGTCTAATGATATTGTAGCTGGTAGGGAGAACTTCTGAGTTAGCTATGTTTTTATTTAGCCAGGTTTCTGTTAAAGCAACTATGTCTGGGGAGTAGTGTGCTATTGTGGTTTGGAGTTCAGGTATTTTATTTTTGATACTTCTAATATTAATATTTAGCATTAAAAGATGGTTGGTTTTGCTGCTGTTGTTGATTTGTCCAGGGATGAAGATAGTGGGGGTGTTATGTTCTGACATTTGTGTTGGAGCAGTTTGTGTTGGACAGGATGGATTTGGGCCTTGGTTGGGGTGGATATCCCCACTTATGGTGAGCCTGGTGTTAAAATGGTGATACAAATGTTGGAGTTTGGTGAGGAGTGTGAGAAATTATTGTGTTTTTTTGGAATAGGAATGAGAGCGTATATTAGTACCTATTAGAACCAAAGTTAATATTTCACCATGGCTTTCTGAAGATACCAAAACCAAAATTTCACTCAGAAACAAAGCATGGGCCACCTACCGGAAAAAAAAAGCCCCACTCGATCAACCAAGGTTCAGACAGCTAAGGAATGACACCAAAAAAATCCATAACCTTAGACAAAAAGGACTACTACTACCATCTACTGCAAAAACACCAAAACAAACCTCCAAAGTTCTGGGCAAGAATAAACAAACTACTCCACCCAGGCCAAACTGCCACTCCACCCTCTCAGCTTCCCAACATAAATCCCCAGTAGACATTGATAATAACTTCAACAGCTTCTTCACAGAGACTATCCAATCTCTAGCCAGCCAACTCTCTCCCAATGGCTCTATTTCTAATGCAGCCACACCCAGTATCCAAACATACTTTACCTTCCAACCTGTTCCTACTCATAGTTTCATAGGTTCATAGATTAGTACTAAGCTAACTGCCCTTGCAAGCCATTTTAACCCTAGCCAATTATCCGTTGTGAGACTCAAACCCTGCACCTTGTGTTTGTAAGGCAAACACCTTAACCACTAGGCCACCCTCCCAACCTCAGCTTATTCATGCCCTACTTAAGAAACTAAGACCCACCACCCTGCTGCCAACCTCCTCCCAGCAATCTATCTGCAAAAGGCTGCTGACACCATAGCATACCCATCTCAATCTTGATCAACAGAGCTATATCTGAAGCTGCTGTATCCACTATATGGAAAATATCCCATGTCATAGCTCTCCAGAAAGGATGCAGTTCCGCTGAGTTGTCAACTTTAGACCCATAGCTATTCTGTGTACACATGCAGCTCATGTAATACCTCACACAGAACAAGCTGTTGTCCAACTTTCAGCATGGCTTTAAGCCACACCACAGTACTACTTCTGCCCTCCTCTCTTTTTCAACGTCAACCACAACCGCATTAATAAACTATTCTCAGCACTCTTTCTAGATCTATCCAAGGTTTTTGATATGGTTGACCACAAAATGCTTATAAATACCTTGAAGGCCTTCTCCTTAAACAACCATGCACTCCAATGGTTTCAATCCTCCCTGCAGGGCAGGTAACAGGCAGTCCTATGGCAGGACAAGCTATCATCTCGCCTACCCATCACATTAGGAGTCCCCCAGGGCTTGATACTAGGACCCCTTCTTTTCTCCATCTTTATCAACGATCTTCATTCAATCATCCCAGATGCTACCTGCATAAAATATGTGGATGACTCCACCTTGATTTGCTCTGACACCTCACCAGCTACTTTATTCACGTTAACCCAAAATACATTCAATACAGTGGAAATATGGCTCTCCAATCAACATTTAATCTTAAACCACAACAAAACTAAGCTGCTCTTCTTCTCCCTTACATGCAGGACCCCCCCTGTCATCCTTCAACATAACCACTAACAATGGCACTATCATCTCCCCAGAAGCCCAAACTAAACTACTGGGTGTCATAGCTGATAACAACCTGAAGTTTGATGTGCATATCAATCAAACTATCAAAACCATTAATAAAAAACTTCTCTCTTTACAGAATCAAACCTTTCCTTACCCCACTTGCTAAAACTGCAATTGCTCGTTCCCATCTACTATTAACTCTTCTCTACATCTCACCTCTGTTCACCAACTTAAACAAAACAGATCTTAATAAACTATCATCCTGCTATAACCACATTGCCAGATTTGCTACTGGCACAGCCTAATGGACACACCACTGTCACAACCTAAATCGCCTAGGATGGCTTGAACTGCCTAGCCTACTACAGTTCAACCAGCTAATACTGGCACATAAAGTTCTTTACCAACCAGAAAATACACCTGCACTAAAAAATATTATCAGTCCCTGCACCAGCACCCGGCCACTGTGATCATCCACTAGACTCCTAGTTCAAACATACAAATCCAACTACTCAGCTGGGGACTCTCTGTTTGCCGACTCTTTTGGAAAAACATGGAACAGACTTCCAGCTGACTTGACCATAGAACCCTCACTAACTCGATTCAAAAACAAACTCAAGAAATACTTCAAAACTCATTGGTTATATCCTTGCACTAACCCCAACTAGTGACCTCTCTATTACTTAGGTGCTTTATCTTCAACTACTTCTAACTTTTTTCTACCACACCATTTCAGGAAGGGTCAATTGTATAACTGCTGCTCAATGTGTCTTAAACCTGAATGTAATGTTATGTATATATAACTTTGAAAATAATGTTATGTTTTGTAAAGTGTTTTATAATAAGTTAGTACTATATGTGCTAAATGCTGGTATTGCTTATGGCTGTGATCTGCTTCAAACTAGCATTTACTAAATGTTCAATGTGTATTATTATCTTGGAGCTTTTCTCCCTGGGCCTCTGCTGAAAATGGACATAATCCAGTCAGATTATCCCAATCAACAAATGTAAAATAAATAAATAAAATAAATAAATATGCTTACACAGTACATAAATGGAAAGGTAATAAACAAGACTGCCTATACAGCAAGTGTTATAAACAGATGATAAGCATTTAAATATTTTTCAAGTCCAACAAACATTTAGGTCACTATGTTTAATTTTTATTTATAATGTTGCTGCTGTTATTATCACATAAGGCAATTATCTGTTAAGAAGAGGAAAAGAAATAACGCTGACAGCTGGTTAAAATCATATAAACTTAAATGCACTAATAAGGCCACGGTGGTGCAGCAGTTAGCATTGTCGCCTAACAGCAAGAGGTTCTTCAATTTGATTCTTGGCTGGAGTGCCTTCTGTGTGGAGTCTGCATGTCCTCCCTGCAGTCGTGTGACATTTAAAAGACATTCAGGTAGGTGTGTGTGTGTGTGTGTGTGTGTGTGTGTGTGTGTGTGTGTGTGTGTGTGTGAGAATAGGCATGCCTTCTTTGAAGGTTGGGTGTCGGGCTGGCACCTTGACACCGTAAAAATCCACTGCCAATAATTAACAAACCAGAGTTCCACTGTGGCAACTCCTATCTGGGAAAAGCCGAAAAACATTAGTTTTAGGCTGATATTCATTTATCTGTATGAAAAGAAAAAATACAAAGAAAACATACAAAAATGGCTTCAAATATATTAATTTATCATTATCTTGCAACAAATAATACTATGAAAAAAAATAAATGGAAATATACCCAACGAGCCTGTCAAGTTGCAAAGCAGTACAGCGGTTCTTACTGTGTTTGCTCAATGTAATATTATACTGTTAATAATTAGTAAATGCTCTTACATCAGAGCTGTGATAAATGTGAACATATAAGTACTATGTCAAGTATTACAGTAGCATGCCTATATAGCTCTCAACCTCTTGCATAAAAAGAATGTACGAAGACAAAAATAATGGGGGGACAAAGCTCCAAAAATAGGGGCAAATTTTAAATATTCCTCTTATAAACTTACAAAGTTGGTAGAATAAAAGATTTTGTGCTACCATGCATTTTCTGAAGGAAACGACATCTGAAACACAAATGTTTGCCATTATTTAGTGAATGCAGTCCTCACTTATTTGCCATAAAAATCTAGAAAATCACAAATTTTATGAGGAACAGATCAAAAATAAGAGGCAAATCCCATTTGAGAGGTATGCATGCCTGCAAGTGACATGTGCACATTTACTTCGGTGTATTTACTATACATTCCCTCTCAGAAACGAGAAAGTAATTAACAGGATTAATAACAGAACATAGTGTTTATATTACATGTTTTACAATACATTCTAAGACACATGGGATTGGCATTACTGACTCTGAACCAGCATCTTGGTAGCAGATAGCTAAAGCACTTACTATCACTTTTTTGTTTCTCTTAATGATAATATGCAGTCTAGCTTTACTCCTCGGTAATGTTTAATATTACAATGAATGGTACTTTTTATTACTCATTTCAATACCCCATTATAATTTTCCTAAAATATGTATAAATACCATCTCTCTGAATACATTTCCTCAATCACTCAAAAGAACATTTCTGTGGCCACACATGCACTCTAAACAGTGGCCTGGGTACGATGTTCTAGAATGATTTATTTCAAGGTCACTGTAGCATCAACTTCTCTTGTCACTTTAGTGATGTTAGGCAATGTCAGCCTTCCAGGCCTCACTTGCCTAAGGCCTGTTATGATCTTATAAAACTTCCTGGTCATTTTCCTGGGGGAATATGCTCTGCAATTTTCCTGGTTTAGGATCTGCTACTCTTTCTCAAACTACGAGTATCATCTGTGCTGCCAAATTTGAGTGGTAAAGCATTATTTCACTGGAAATAATTTGCTCAACAGGTGATTTTTCCAAACACAGATGTCCAACAAATGGTTTGAGATGATCCATTTGCTGAGTACTTATTAGCTGGTTGTCATGACTTCTCCATGTCACATGTCGCACATCAACAACATACATTGAAGGTCAAGTTGATTACATATAAAAATATATGGTAGAAAAACAGCCAAAGCAAAGGCAAATCCAGTAGTGCCAAGATATCCAAATAGTAAAGTAAAATTATAAAGTAAAACAGAAACGACTGTAAACTATGTACAAGTACAATCCAAATCCAAAAGTATCCAGTCAGTGAAGGAATACTTCTTTGAATTCACTGAATACACCCAGTCATATATCAGCACTTTATATCAACTGCTAAATATGGTTCTCACAAACAATGTTTTTCTGTTTCAGAACAGTATATAAACAGGAGAGTGAAGTAGCAATGTGCACATCCATCGCTGACACCTACTCCAACATAGCCATGTACATTTGGGAAAGGAGATTTATTCCTTCACTGATAAACCATTTTTGAATAATGTTGTATTTTACCGACGATTTGTGGATGACCTATTTTTTCATATGGCATGGTAGTGCAGATCTTTTTGAAGAATTTTATTAATGCATCTCAAATACTTTAGACTTCATTAAGTTTAAGCAACAAGAAGCCCCAGTTCACCGATTTTTTTTCCCATGGAAAAAAATCGGTGAACCAACAAAGCACAACATACCACTTAAAGCATTGCAAAGTGGGGGGCTTTGCCCCCCCCCCCACACACACACCTTCTAACTAAATATACCAACTCCGAGATTGCACTACAGTCGGGTAAAGGGCAATGTCATGGCTCAGGCCAAGTGATTTCTTTCCCTTGGAAGAAATCACTGACCTGAGCTTTCACTCTTTTCCAATTTCGGTCTATATGTGTGGGCGAAACAGCATTCGCTGTAATGCCATTTTGCTGACATGATGTAGACCCAGAATTTCTTGATGGCTATGTCATGAACACATGACACCTTGGTTATACTCAAATACCCAGTCATAACCATATATATTAAGTTATGTCATGTTATGTTATGTTATGTTATGTGTTATGTATTTACTCAGTCATACACAAGTCAGCCATCTTGATCAATACAGGATTTTCTAACCTTCTGCATGACAAATTTTGTTTTCCATTTTCATCCAAATTCTACTACCTGTTTAAATTGGACAGAGTCCTCACACATTTCATCTGGCCTCATCACAGATCTGTTATATTTTGAATTATACTGAGCTGCTTACATATAATTATCTGAGACAGAGCTGTGATGCATGTAATCTTTACTTAATGCTTCTTATGTGCTGTTGGAATGTTTACAGGTACGCAGTAGCACACATGTACGTACCCCATCACACAACTCCACTGTAGTTTTCATGTTGTGAATGTCAAGGGCGCTGGAACCATAGAGCGAGGGGGAGGGAGCGCCCCCCACTTTTAAAGCTGCAAGACCTGCTGTCTCTTGGGGAAAAATTAATCAACGCGGATTGCGTGTGTCACATGTGAATGTGGGAAGCGCCTGGAAGTTAAATACTAGTTGTGTTCCGTAAGTGTATGCTGGCGTGCTTCTTATAGTAAAGAGAGTTTTACTTTGCAGATTTGTTCTCCATTGCTGCCATGCTTCCTACTGTAAGGAGAGTTTTACTTTGCTGATTCATTCCAGAGTGGTGCTTCCTTACATTTAGGTACAGTTTCAGTTTTTCATGAGAGGTGTATGTGTGTGTGTGTGTGTGTGTGTGTGTGTGTGTGTGTGTGTGTGTGTGTGTGTGTGTGTGTGAGACTCAGGTTTTAAGGAGAGGTGTGTGTGTAATATTGAATCTGCAGTGTATCAGTCCCCTGTTAATATTTATATGAGGTTGTTTTCAAGCATTCCATTAAGGGGGTGTATTGTACATGTAAAGACATATACTGTACAGGTAAACCTTTTTCTCAAAGATGAAAAAAATGGTAAACACATGCACATTAGACATATAGCCTCTGAATGTTTCAGTATAAATTGGAGCTCTGCTGATGAAAAGTTGATGCATCTACCAGCAAAGTATCCCAAAAGTTTTGCATGTGCAATTGCAACCTTAAGGGGAATAAAGGCAAGAAATTAGCTAGATAAAAATGTTTTAGCAAATTTCTCAGTGTTAGATACAAGTTCAAAGAAGAGTTGGACTTTCAGAAGGTAAAGAGGGCTGCTATACTGTCCAAGAGCAAGATGAAACAGACCGAGAAGGCTGCACCCATTCTGCCCAGCCTACAGAGTGAAAATGCAGCTGTTAGAGTTACAGTGATTCAAAGGCACAGTAAATCCACTGTTGGTGTTGCTGCATAATATTGAGTATCCATTACCATGTAATGAGGGCTTTTTCCATCTGTAACAGGAAGACATCATTCTACAAATGACAGTCACATGTTATGTGACATCAAGACATTTAAATGTAGTGCCCAGGGGCAGCTCATGCTATTGGGCTGCAGGACTGCAGCCCCCCAGCTGTAAAACAAAAAAGAAAAGAAAAGAAATAATAAAATAAAAATAAACACAAGTCATGGGACATCGCGCATGCATGGCATTTCATGTTATCCAGACTGCTGGTGAACCAGTCTAGAGCATGGGCACAGAATCCAGACTGTCTCACCAGCAGTCCGGATAAGGAAGAGAGAGCATTCAGCAGCACTATCCCAGAAGTCTATGCAATTACAGCTGCATAGACTGGAAAGGGATCAGACTGCAACATCCACAGACTGGTGCTCTGTTCTCGCAGTGAGGACTTGCTCTCGTTGTAGGCTTTTGGATGGCTCAGGTATGAAACAAGATGGATGTTACAGACAAGGACTTGCTTGGATGCATTTTATGGACTTTGAGGTATGGAACACAACAGACTTTACTAAGGAGTGTATGCGTGTGTGTGTGTGTGTGTGTGTGTGTGTGTGTGTGTGTGTGTGTGTGTGTGTGTGTGTGTGTGTGTGTGTGTGTGTGTGTGTGTGTGTGTGTGTATAAAATGCCCCAGTTGCTATATGGTGGGTAGAGAACAGGCTTGAGCTCTGTATCTTGGGCCCAGGTGGCAAGAGCCTGAATTCCCTACCCACCACCATTTATAAATGATTTGCAGATTTTTGTCTCATATTTGTTCTGTTCTGTTCCTCATAAAATCTGTGGTTTCTGTATTTTTGTGTCTTTACAAAGTCAGTAGTGCAGTGGTGCAGTAGTAGCATTGTTGCCTGACAGCTGCAGGTTCACTGGTTTGATTCTTGGCTGGAGTGCCTTCTGTGTAGAGTCTGCATGTTCTCCTTGTGTTTGTGTGGGTTTGCTCTGGTGTTCTCCCATCTTATAAAGACATGTGCCTGGAGTGTTTCTCCCTGGGCCTCTGCTGAAAATTGGCTTTTGTTCCAATTCAGACTTTCCTGGTTAACAAATGTTAAGTAAATATAAATGACAAACATTTGAATTTCAGACCTCATATTCTTCAGAAAGTACATGGTAACACAAAACCTTTTATTCTAGAAATTTTCTAAGTTTATAAGATGGATATTTGAAATTCATCCCTATTTTTGGGACTATATTCCCCCATTATTGGCTTCGTCCAGGTTTTTTGTAGTAAGGTTGAGAGCTATGGTAAAAACTGAATTCACTGAATATGTTTGGGGGCTGTATTCCCCCATTACTGGCTTTGTCCAGGTGTTTTTTGCTAAGAGGTTTACAGCTATGGTGAGAACTGAATTCACTAAATGGTAGCCATTTAAGTTTCAGTCTTCCTCTCTTTCAGAAAACAGCTGATTTGACATAGTGATATGTTGCTCTGACTGTTTTGCACAGGGTCCTGGTTCAAGATTTGGCAGTGAAATGTAAGGTGGTAAAACAGCATTTTATTCTAGCAACTTTCCAACATTATACAAGCAATGTTTAAAATGTGTCCCTGGTTTTTGGGCTTTTGTCCCCTCCCCCAATACATTTTGGCTTTTTCCAGATTTCTTGTGCTGCAAAGTTCAGAGATACAGCTAAGTGTTGAGTAGATTTTACAAGAAGCTGAGAACTGCAGGGGAGCAAAAGTTTAGTGTTACTTATGCTGAGTTTGCTTGCATTGTTAATAACACAACAGGTAGTGTACTGCCTTTTGATGCAGAAGGCTGTGGGTTTAGCTCCCACAGTAGGTAGATGTATTGCTGATACTGTACTGTGTGGCAAAGGGGGTGGATGCTGCAGTCCTTTTTGGTGAAGATACCTAGTAACTATGAACCTGTTATCAGTTTATCATTGATTCCCTATTGCAATATTACTACCTTATCATTTTTTGTGTAACATAGGCAATTTATTCCTCAAGGGCAACAGGCACTTATTTGTAGATGAAATAATGAAATATAAAGTTGTTTGCTAGCAGCAACCTCTTCATTAGTTACAGATCTCTTTAATGTGGAATTATTTAGATGACTTTTACTTCTTCAGAGATTGTGCATATTTACTGAAACTGGTGGAATGTAGAGGTTTGAGTAGACTTTTATGATGGACATGTTCTGAATTGGGCAGTTTTGTCATTATTAGTGCATGCATTTTGTTTCATTGTTTACTGGAAAAATATTTAAAACAATAAATTTAAAATGCCCTCTAAAACTGTACTGTATTGTACAAGGAATATAATTTAATACAATCAGGAAGGTGTATCAAAGAGCACGTGTATGTTTCATGTGCAAGGGGCCTATGATTTGAAAACAGCCCAAAGTTAATCCTTACCTGCCACTGTCAAAATGTGTTTTCTTTGAATGTGGGTTTCAATGCTGTTTCAATGAATGTGAGTTTCAAGGGCAGAGAAGTTTTAATGCTAAGTCTGTTTTCATTGTGAGACTGCATTGCTTTGTTTAGCAGATATCTATTAGTGTTTGTGCTGTAAAATACAAAATAAAACTTTCAAATGATGTCCAAATCATCAAAGAAGTAAAGCAGTATGCACATTAGTGTTTATGGTAAATGGGAGGAAATAGCCAAGTAATGGTTCATTGAAATGGCTGCAGGGAGAGGCTCCATTCAACCATGATTTTGTTTGGGGGGAAGGGCGCCAAACTCAAAGACAGCCCTGGCTGAACTATGCCTCTCAGCTGTCCAGATTTTTGCAGAATGAATAGATTTTTGCTTCTTATTTTGGTTTGTTCCTCATAAAATTTATGGTTTTCTGACAAATCATTTAGGAATTAAGTCACTAAATAATGACAGACACTGAGTTTCAGACTTCATAACCTTCAGAAAAATGCAAACTAAAGCAAGACCTGTTATTCTATCAACTGTCTCAGTTTATACAAGAGCAATTTTTAGTACTGTTTATATGTTCCTCTAATATATTTGGCCTTGTCCAGATTTCCTGCATTAACACGTTGAAAGGTACGTGCAAATAAATTGCTTTATAGAATTAGGCATATCCAAACCTCTCAACTGTCCCTGATTTTGGCTCAAAATGTTGCTCTTCCCCTAATAACCCCTCCACAAAATGGCAATTTTGGAAGAAAATGTGGAGGGTTTACAATTAATAAATAACTGTAATAATCAGAGTTATAGATTACTTTTATTTCAGAAATGCATGTAGATTCTTTTATTTTTGTCAGCTGCTCAAGTTAGCAGTACTAATATTAAAAAAGTGTCCCTTCTTTGACAGGTTCCCAGCTGTATTGTGTGGCTATTTTATATTTTTGCATCACATTTTTGGTCTGTTTTTCATAAACTTTTGGGGGGTTTTTTTGGCAAATTAGTGGCAAATCATTAAAGACTGAAGTTAGAAAATAATGACAGACATTTGAGTTTCAGATCTCATACCCTTCAGAAAATTCATGCTAATGCAAGACCTACTATTCTATTATCTTTCTAAGTTTATAAGAGCAATAGTTAAAAATTGTCCATATTTTGGGGCCTTTGTCCCACTTCTATGTATGGTTGTGTCCAGATTTTTTGCCCTGAGGTTGAGAGGTATGACAAATGTGTCAGGGCCATCACAGTCAGCCAGAGACATTTCAAATTGTGACATACTTGTTGCACCCCACTCCCCTATGTAGTGACTCTGGATGTGTCCAAGCAAGGCAAGGAGCAGTTATGCAGTGTAAATGTGCAGAGTATCCCCCATCCAAGGAAGACACAAATACCATAGTGGCTTTTCATCTGTCCTTTATTTTGCAGAATGTTCTGGTTTCTGTCATATTTTTATACTGTTGATTTATGCTTATTATTATTCAGAAAGTGCCTGTTGCTCTGTGTTTAAGTAGCAATGCTTTAATGGCCATCAGGTAAGCTTGTATGAGATTGTAAGATGCAAGTAAGCTTTATTAAGTATACTGTTAAAGAATTGCCAACACTGAAAGCCTTTCTGTTGTTGCCATGCAGAGAATACTTACATAACTAGTTAATGTATAAGCCTTGGGTATTAAAATGCATATGACAGCATTTGTAATAAAGGACAGGATTACATTATTTTAAGAAGCTCATTACATTTGTTGGAGACTTGCAGTCATCTTTGCAGGCTTTACCTGTAAGCTAAACAGAACGCCAATCTATTGTGTGTGGTCCATAACCTGTGCAGTAATCCTTTAAGCAATGTATCTTGAGCTTGTTTCTTGTTTGCGTTTCATTTTTTACTTTGATCATGTTTTCTTCATGAAACAAGTAGATAGTTGTTGTCAGGCAGCAGGTCTTTTTTGGATAAGAAACATTTTTACAAGTGTGGGTATCACAGAGATTGCTACTTTCAGTATGTTACTTGGTACTTTAATAAAGCTGAATATAAATTAGAATTAGAATTGGAGTGCAAGGAGAAGTGGTTTGAGTTGAGTGCTGCTTGTTTTTCTTATACTTGATTTTGACTGGCATTCCAGTAATGTATTTAAAAAGTAATTTATTTTTTCATGCCTCACAGCCTTTTTGTTTCCATCTCGATATTAAGTAAGCTGTTATGCAGCCAATGCATTGAAACATTTTTTTTCTTCTACACTTCATTTTGTCTTGATTTGACTCTCATAATGACAGTTTGGCACCCAGGGCAGTGTATTTAATTAAAGTTACAGTTTTTTATGGTTTTGAGCATAGCTCCTTCCCTTTCTAGTTAGCCACACCCCTTCCCATTGACCCCACCTATTCAGCTGTCTCCTGCAGCCCCCCTTTGATTTGAAGTCACCAGCCGCCACTGGTAGTGCCTCAATCCCCTTTCTTTTAATACAGATTTTAAAGACACACTATCATACATGCCCAGAAACTTAATGCTTCCAAATCAAGAATCTATTTAAATTCTACACTTTCTGTGTGAATAATGATATCCCCTCCTCTAGCTTGAATTCACTAAATAATGATAGTCCTTTAAGTTTCAGTCTTCCTATCTTTCAGGAAACACATGGTAACACAAAGCACTTTATTTTAGCAACTTTCTAAGATTATACAAGCAATATTTAAAACGTGTCCCTGGTTTGGGTCCTTTGCCCCCCCCCCCCAATAAATGTTGTCTTTTTCCAGATTTCTTGTGCTGTGAAGTTAGATTTAGTTGAGTGTTAAGTGGATTTTACAAGGAGATGAGAGCTTCAGGGGAAGAGAAGTTTAGTGTTGCTTATGCTAAGCTGTTTGTGTTGCTAGTACCACAACAGGTAGTATACTTGCTCTTGATGCAGAAAGATGTGGGTTCTACTCCCACAGTATGCAGATGGATTGCTGATACTGTACTGTGTCGATCCTTAAGGAGTGGATACTGCAGTCTTGCAAATGTCCTCTTTTAGAGGAATTACCTAGTAACTGAACCTATTATTAGTTTGCCATCCCTTCCCTATTGCAATATTACTAGCTTACCATTTGTTTAATGTAACATTGGCAATTTATTCTTCAAGGGAAACAGGCACTTTATTTGTAGATGAAACAATGAAATATAAAGTTGTTTGCTAGCAGTAACCTCTTCATTAGTTACAGATCCCTTTAATATGGAATTATTTATATGACTGACTTCTGCAGAGATTTTGCACATTTATTGATAATGGTGGATTGTAATGACAGAAGTTTGAATGGGCTTTTATGGTTGAAATTTTCTGAAACTGGTAGTTTTGTCATTATTGGTTCATGCACTTTGTTTCATTGCCTCCTAGAAGACTGTTCAAAACTACAAATTTAAAACACATTCTAGCAAGTGCTGCTGTATTATACGAGGAATATAATTTAATACAATCAGGAAGATGAATCAAAGAACACATACATGTATGCATGACTAAAATGTGTAAGTAGCCTATGATTTGAAAACATCCCAGAGGTAAGCTCAGTTTTCCACTGGCCAGATGCAAAATGAATGTGGGTTTTCATGCATTTTCAATGAATGTGAATTTCAAGGGCAAAGAGGTTTACTGCTCATGCTAAGTCTGTTTTCATTGCAAGACTATATTGTTTGTTTAGCAAATGGCTCAGTGTTTGTCTGAAACTCAAGTGTCTATCATTATTTTAAGTTTTGCGGTCATCATAAATTTGCTAGAAAATCACACATATGAGGAACAGACAAAAATATGACACAAAATCAGGGACAGTCAAACATATGCTCTGATCTCTCAACCTCTTAGGGCAAGAATCAAGTGAAAGTGTGAAAGGCTCAACATCATGGGCATATTTTAAGCTTTGCTCTTTTCAGCAAAGTAATGGATGAAGGTCAAAAAATAAATAAATAAAAGGAAATACCAAAGGGCTTTGGCCGACTAAGTTTGAGATGACTGCAAGCTAGGAGCAGTTACTGAATCCTCAAATGACTTAAGCATCATGCAGAAAGATTTGTCTCAAACAATAACTGGTACCAGAATCATGAATTGAAACTAAACTCAAAAAAATACATTATTGTATCCTTTGGGAAGTAATCTACTCCAGAGAACTGCCAAATTGACAATGGCCCCTGAAAACTGACCTAGTTATTTGGCATTTGGGAACTTGTGTGTACAGCGACATAACTTTTGACCAACATGTGCACAGAGTCATAAGAAAGTCTTTATATATTGCACAGCTTATAAACAAATTGTGACTCGATCTACAGATGTTATTGCCCCCCCTTTACAAAGCCCTAATTAGGTCAATCATTTTGTATAATGCCCACTTTTATCATGTATCTGTCTAGACCCATACAACAATTGGAATACCCACAGAGATACCTTACTAAAAGGATACAAGTCCTAAACAATAGGTGTTGCATGGACCACCTCAAAGATTTATCACAATACCCAGTATCCTACAGAGTCCTTAGAGGTGACATGTCTGGCATACAAGGCATCTGCAACCTAATACAGATTGACCTACTGAACATCAGCAAGTCAAATGGCATCATAAATACTCAGTCTGGGTATCTGAACTGAATGTTGTGGAGAGATGGATATATATCACAGAGGCTACCACTGTTCCAGAACAGACTATCCATACAAGTAAAACAAAGCTAATCCCTGTCTATATTCAAATGCAACTTGGATCTAAGGATGGGTAATAGAAAACATACTCCAGGATTGCCCCTCATGCCACCAATGGATACAGGTAGTTTCTAAATGCTGCATCCCTTACATGGGTCCCCTCAAATTATCTATGGTATGATCAGTTATTCTCACTAGGGTTAATACACAATTATCAGTCATGTGATAGGTAAGACCAATCAGGAAATGTTAATTCAAGCACAAAAAGGGAAATTGGCTAAGCTTAAAATGTCCTCCAAGTGAACCTATGTTGTGGTAGTAAATTGATTTAAAAAATTGCCCTTTTTAAATCCCTAAGTGCCTCTCTTACCCCCCCCCCCCCGCCAGTCTTCAACAGCATCCGGTGCCTATGGTGAAAGTTCACTTTTAAAAATAACAGCAGCAGCAATTCCACTCTCCTAACAAAAATTGCCACTAAAGTGATGCAACCACATCAATGTCATATGTAGGATGCAGAGAAATATGCAAACAAAAATAAAATATAAGGTTCAGAATATTTGCATTCTGGAAAGTTTTCATTTAAGCTGCAAGGCATATCCCACATTTTAAAGTAGTTTTCTTTTTGCAACTTTGCCTGTAGGGTCAAGAGATACTTCATCATTATCAAAACGAAAAAAAATGTAGCTCTGTAGTGGGTTTATGTTTAGCAGACGTAATGTTTTGCAGTAGCAATATTGTTAAAGACATTGCTGCAGCTATGCGTTTTCATTTCCTTTCTTTGACATAAGGTCATTTTTATTTACGTTATATAAATGAATCACAGGCACAAATCAAAGCATCCTTCTCCTACATTAGAACAGTTAATTAGGTCATTCATTACACACTGCTCTGATTCTGGATACCTAAAAACAATGCTTTGGATGCATACATCGCATATTGAAGATTTCCTTTGGGATTGTCCTCTAACCAATATTTTTTTTAAGCAAACACAGCAATTCTAAGTAGCAGATGTTTCAAGCTTCTTCTGTTCTTAAAATAAATTATTGGCACTTGTTTCAGGCATGTAGATAATTTTGTTTGCGTAGAATATGTCATTGTGTATTCATTCATATGACTGTATTTGACAAGGGACTATATTTGTCTGAAGTCAGCCTAGCTTTTGATCCATTTTTATTAACTTTTATTTTCATTTAATTATTTTTGGTTGGCATTTTGCCAGCCTAGTCCTGCGAGCCAGTAAAGGGGGCTGGTTGCATGGTAGCAAAGAAGCATATACAAAATGAAGTTAAGTCATTGGACGGGAACAGTGCAGGACATGAAGTTGGACGCTACTGCCTTAGCTATAATCCCTAGATATAAGGGAAGTTCGTAAGAAGTGAATGACAGAGATACTCTGAGGTCAAGGTTCAGTTAAGTGGTGGGAGTGGAGAGGGCTGCTTCAAGGGCAGCAAGTTGTTTCATCACTAATAAAGTAAAGGAACCTCAGAGAAGGCTAACCTTTACAAGGAATAATGGTTTATCAAGCAGTTCACATATTAGTCAACCCATGACTGATGAACCTTATGGGTTCACTCCTCAGAGGTCATGAGATTTCATAACTAAAAGTTCATACAGCCCTAATAATAATATTGGTTAAGACCACGTGGGTCCAGCAGCATTCTCAGCTATCATGTGTTTAGTAAAGTGGAAACATCCAGTTATTTATTATTTTATTTATTTTATTTATGTCTCATTTGTTAATTAGATAAGTAGACTGGTGCATGGACCTTTTCTACCCACAGCCAAGGCCATAAAGCCAAAGGTGAATGCAGCATATCTAGGGGAGATTTAGGGAAGACAATTCCAAAATGTTTTGGGGAAGAAGACCAAGCACCTAGAGAAAACCCCATGCAGACACAGGGAATGTGCAGACACCATACACAAAGTTTCTGTAAATAAGAGATGAGCCCTGCAGCTGTGAGGTAGAGCTTTTGCCACAAAGCCACTATGTTGTAGTATGAGTTCTATAGATAAACAAGCTGGGTACTTCCTAACTGGTGTTACCCAGTTCCTTTGTCCTCTCCATTTCCTGTGAGAGTTTGGTTTGGCGCATAGTATATGCCGAATTGTACTATATAATCTGTTCCTGCTACACTTTGCTACCAAAGCATAAATAAAACCTACTGGATTCCCCAGCTCTGTTCTACTTTTAAAGTCATACCCAAACACAAAGAAAGTTTTAAATTAGAGAAGGCCTAGGTCAGAGCTCATAGATAGGTTCTTAGTTAGTTACTAGTCATGTAGTCCAAAAAGCCATTAAGGAGCCTAGCCCAGATTCCCAATTGACCCAGAATACCAACTGGTTAAGTGACTTGCTCCAGGTCATACAGTAAGCAAATGAAGACTGTGGGAATCAAACCCAGTAACATGCAAAGTACCTACTTAGCATCTCCTAGTCTTAATCCACTGTGCTGCCAGGCCAAAGCCTCCTTCCCAATGTAAGGACTAAATGCAATAGTTGACAGGTATCATGTATTAACTAGGCATCATGTGCCTGGTTCAGTGTACTCCTCCAATAAGTATAAAATGGCACATTTCTTTGATAAAACTTTTGGGTCTCTTTCTAGTTATTGTATACCCACTTGATTTCTTGGATTTCATTGTCTTCTCATTTGCCATACATTTATATGTTTGTTTCTATTACTGTAGCATGCCTAGTTGCACAGGAATGTAAATAACACCTGAGTGACCAATTTGATTGCACAGTCTGATGCATTCTAATCAGAAAGGATGTTGTCTGCTTTATGACTTATACTTAGTTCCTCTTGTTCTGGTGTAAGGGGACTATGTTGAGGAGAGACAACTCAGTTGCAAAGTGAAATAAAACAAAATGACCAATGCAAGTTGGCTAAAATTAAAATAAGAAATTGGGCATTCTTTTTGTTGCTGTGGACTATCCCAGGGGTTCTCTAAGTGTGCGCCATGGCACCCTGGGGAGCCACAGCTTCCTCCCAGGGTGCTGCGAACTAATAAGCTTAGCTGAAAAATAAACCACTGTAGCTTTTTGGCAGAACTGGCATCAAGTATAGCAGTGGTCCCCAACCACCGGGCCGCGGACCAGTACTGGGCCATGGAGCACATGGAACTGTGCCGTCAAGTAAGTGAATGCTTGTATGAGTGTGTGCGTTTCTGTCTGCTTGTGTGTGTGAATGTGTGCATGAAAGCAAAAGAGTCTATGTGTGTGAGAGAGATTGGCAGAGTGAGAGCGATGTGTGAGTGAATGCAGGAATGAATGAAAAAGTGTCTGTGTGTGTGTGTGTGTGTGTGTGTGTGTGTGTGTGTGTATGTGTGATCGGGAGAGTGAGAGCGATGTGTGAGTGAATGCATGTATGAATGAGGAAGTGGCTGTGTATGTGTGTGTGTGTGTGTGTGTGTGTGTGTGTGTGTGTGTGTGTGTGTGTGTGTGTGTGTGTGTGTGTGTGTGTGTGTGTGTGTGTGTGTGTGTGTGTGTGTGTGTGTGTGTGTGTGTGTGTGTGTGTGTGTGTGTGTGTGTGTGTGTGTGTGTGTGTGTGTGTATTCGTGTTACCAGATCTTCTTAGAGTTATGACGTCTGTTAAGTCACTGTCATCCATAATGCCATTCATTCAGAAAATATTTTTGGATCATGTTTATGTCCTGTCTTTTTTTATTTAACTAAATAAAATGACCTAGGGAGGACTGTCTGGTTAAGTGACTTGTTCTGACTGAGTCACCTGAAAGTATAAAGACTCAAACCCTGAGCTCCTGACTACAGAAAGCAGTTTATTTAGAGCTTAGAGCCTTAATCCACTGAACCAGCTGGCAAACCTTCATTACTTTCTTTTATCTTTTACAGCCCTGAGGGTTATAGTCAATCATGCCTGTCATTAGTTTCACTGTTCTTATGGTTCAGAAAATGCATGTTCATGCAGTATCTGTTGTTCTGTTAACTTTTTAAATTAAATTAGAGTTGTTTAGCACTTAAGGCTGCGAGCTGTTAATGAACAGTTTCCTGTCATCAAAAGTACAGGGTCTGAATCTTTTCACCTCCCATTTGCCTCAAATAGATAAGACAGAATAATACTTAAAATGTGTCCCTCGTTGGTCCTTTGCCCCCCCCCCCCATTATTTTTGTCTTAATCAAGAATTCTTGAGCAGTGAATTTCAGAAATATTTTGGTCTTCTCATTGTAAAATGTGTGGCCTTCTGTCAATAGCTGTGGATTACAGCCACTAAATAGTGAGAGATATTTAAGTTTCAGATGTTGTGATTCAAAAATGCTTGCTATTTCAAGGCTTGTTATTGTGGCAACTTGCTAAGCAAATAAGAGAGATATGTAAAATCTGTTCCTGATTTCTGGGTCATTGTCTCAGATTCTTGAGATAAGAGATTGGGAGGCAATGGAGGATGTAATGGGTTGCACTGCATAGTTATCACATCATTGAGCTAAAGTACACCGCAGTCATTATTTATTTATTCTCCATTCATTTCATTACAAGCAAGCATCTAAATGTACGCAGTCACACATGGGAGAGTTACTGTTGGTCGCATCGGTGTGTGTGCATGTTTGTGTGTGTGTGTGTGTGTGTGTGTGTGTGTGTGTGTGTGTGTGTGTGTGTGTGTGTGTGTGTATGTTTCTGTGTATCCCAGATAAAGGAAGGAACTGATTTTAATTAACAGGATCAGATGAATAAGGCTATGAACTGCCTCCTGCAGTGCAGGGTTTGATTCCCCAGCCTTTATTTGCCTAGTGTGTGAGTCTAACCAAGTCAATTCACCAGAGAGTGTTCCTGGGGAGTCCTTGAAAAGGGACATTCATGTCCATTTGGCTGTCCCAAGTTGTTAAAAATGTGTTGCACACTGATTATCTGCACCTTTCAGATAGCAGCTATTAGTGATCCTATATTATATGCTGTTTGGCTCTGAATCCCAGCATGTCTCTTGTAGCTTTTTGGATTGCCAGCTGCATTTTCAACAAATGTGAATTTCAAATGAAGAGAAGTTTACTGTTTTCAATGTGAGTATGTTTTGTTCATGAAATGGCTGCCATGTGCGTTTACTGTAAAAGTTTTAAATTAAATACAAATCTGTGTGACCACAATGAAAGTAAAGAAATAAATAGTATGCACACTGACAGACACGAACAGTGGATAAGGCTGGGTAATGGGGAATGTGTATGGTTGGGGAGTCCAGAGCCATTACCCTGCCTAGGATCCCATTTGACCATGATCCATTTGTGCTTATACATCATGTTTAATACTGTATGCATGTCAAGTAAAAACCTGTCTTGCATGCAATACTAATCCCGTGACAAAATGACTTTCATACTGTGGTGCGGCACATCTATAACATAGCTGATTTCTTTACAAAAAAACACATTTACAGTTATGCCTGTCATTCTGCAAGAGAAACCTGCCAGTAAAATACAACCTGTTATGCATGTATCCATCACCTACAGTCATATAACAGTATGGAGGTCCTGACTGGAGCTGATGTTTGCAATGCTAATGCAGGCATATGGGTCTTCTCTCTATAATGAGTGTAGTTAGAGTGTTGACATGCAGATGAGTTCCTCCATATATCACAAAAGGCCATTGATTCAGGGTCGTTGTAACATACCAGTGTATACTTTCAAAGCAATGTATATCTTTAAGGTATTGTGGTGTGGCATGAAGAGACTATACGTAAGAATCGAGACTAGACCCCCTCAATTCTTCATTAACTTATGTGACTTGAGATATTTCAGATGTTCCTTTCTGAGTTGGGTATAGTATACGTTTGGGGAGTTGTGTACTACCAAAAGCTTAAAGCCCTTTGGCATCTGACCTTAAAATGTATCTCCGAGCTATACAGAAAACTATGACATTCCATTCAAAGAAATATACATAACCTAAGCAAAGCCCTATTTAACAGATAACTATGTAATTACCTTATTTCATTCTAATGAATGGAAAAATATAATCCAAATTAAAAAAGCCAATAAATTCAACCTTTCAAGGTATAGTTTGTGCAATACATGAAATATTTTGTATTGCAAGTCTAAGGAACTTGATTCCGGACTCTTGGATTTCCCCTTGCCGTAAAACCCTTCCTTAAGATATTTTATGAGTCACAATCCCCTCTAATTCTATTACGTTATACAAAAATTATTTATACTCAAAAATGTGCACGCTGATTGGACAAGATAATCAACATGCACATTATAAACAGAGCATTCCCCACAGGAGAACGATCGGCCACTAAAATAAACTTCAGCAGCTGGAGTGACAATCATGCTAAAAAAACATGGGAAGAATGACAAAGCACTTATTCGTTACAGGCCTCTCATATGTTTAGGTTTGGTTTAATTGAGACACTGCCTAACCTCTGCCAGCAGGCAGACATGGCTAAGCCAGTCTTCTTTCCAGACCAAAAATACTCCTTGTCGGTTAACACTTAAAATTTTTTCCCTTATATAAAAGCTAGAAGTTCACTTTCAACTTCTTCTGTTAATTTATGAATTCAGTCAACCCCACTAAACAGAGAAAAGCTTATGCAGAACTGCTGAATGTTGAAAAACTAGACACATACTTTGTTTATTTAATATAATTTATAATTCTCATCCATTTCAAAATGAAGCAGCATGTCTGCTGGGCTGAAGGAAAGAACAAAGAAGGGCAAATGGGCCTAAGGATTACAAATCGTGATAAGCATGTTGTCCATATAAACAATAATTATAGTTACTCATGGTCCCCTCCTCACAATAGTATCTGTGAATTGCCTCAGCATGAGACCCCAAAGATTTCTAAGAAATTAAAAGCCTTAAATCCTTCAACCACCCTGGTAGAATATCATGACTGTTATACTCAGTAGCCTAATGGTTGCACCAAGTTGAACTGTGTCTTGCTTTTCAAGCCATGAAAGACCCATTCCTGTCTGACTTCCAATGCTAATAGATATGCTAATAGATGAATGCTGATACCTGGAACCTGACCTCCAACCATTGCCTTTCTGGAGTTTACATGTTCTCCTTGTGTCTCTGTGGGGGTCCTCCCACTTCCAAAAAACATGGTGAGTGATTCTATCTCAAACTCACCAAAGAATGGTGCTATGGGCAGCAGAAGCAAAGGCTCTACATGGTGCCCTAGGTTGTATAGACCAATCGCTCTGGGATTCTACTGTGGTGTGCAGTATCATCAAGATAGGAGAACATGGATCACAGACTGTGCATCATGGCAGGGCTAGCCACTTGATGGTGTAAAATATGGCTTTGGGCGATTCAGTCGTGTTGACTAATGTCACCAATGGCATGGGTGTTTGCCGGCGATAAGTGAGGTGATTACCTGGTCTATTCCAACCTACTCTAGGAACCTATGCTAACAGTGGGAGGGGTATATGTGCCCCTATAGGCCAGTGTGTTTGCCCACCATAAAGCGCAGCAGCCTGGGTCAAAAAGTTACTGGCAGGCCAGTGTCCAGTTGCCCAGCTTGGGCTACGTGCAATAGCTCTACTGAGCAAAAAAACTGAATGTAAAACCAGTCAACCTGCCAAATGTGAACTAAGAATTGCTATACTCATTGTAGGTTTACTGACAGGACAGAGCATGGAAGTAGATAACATGATGGTAAGAAGGAGGCTGGACATCCTTTGTTTCCAGGAGACAAGATGGAAGGGCAGTGCAGCAAAGCCACTTGGTTTGGGGTCCAGAGTCTACTACTCAGTAGGACAGGCTAGAAATGGTGTGGGAAATGTGGTGATGGATAGGCTTCAGAAGACAGTAACAGATGTCATCAGAATTAGTGACAGACTCATGGCAGTCAGACTCCAGTGTAATGATAGGGCAGTATTCATAATCTCAGCCTATACTGCAACAGCATGGTTGTGATAGTGAGGAAAAGAGTGCATTCAGACAACAGTTGTAGGACCTACTAGATAAACTAGGACAACTGGAATTGATACTGATAATGGGTGACTTGAATGCACATATCGGGACAGATAGAGCAGGGTATGAGGACTGCCTGAGTCCACATGAGTGGAGCAAAAGGAATAAAGAAAAAGAAGCCATTCCAGACTTTTGTCTGGCAAATGGCTTGATAGTAGCAAACACATGATTCAGAAAGAGAGACAGTCACAATATCACATAAAAGAGTGACCAAAATGCAACTCAGATAGACTTCCTCCTACTAAGGAAAGGGCACTGGGGTAGAATCAGTGATTACAAAGTCGTCCCCAGTGAAACAATATCATCCCACAGCATAAACCACTAGCTGCCATCAGCTGCAAGTAGTGGTCAGAGAATACACTAAGGTCAACAGAGACCAGGCTGAAGACCTGGAAGTTGACTGAAGATAAAGCACAAAAGTTCAAGGAATGACTCAGGGCTCTAGCATGTCAAGAAGAGGAAACAGGTGAAGTTGAAGAAGAATGGCAGCACCTCAAAATAGTATGTGTGAGGACTGCAGAACAGATATGCTGTCAAACCAGATGTGGAAATAAGGTACACAAGGAAGCAGAAACATTTCCTTTAAATCCCTTATTGAAAGGGTGTGCTTAAACTCCGAAGATTGCCATATGAAAAAATGTGGCCATGGCCGTGGCCAATGTACTCACATCATGAAAGGATCAGTGCTTCATATAGCTAATTATGCAATGTTATTTTGAAGCAAAATTATTATTGCTACAGTTCAAGAGTGGTTCATGTGGCCCAATGTCAGTCTTGTCCAGGTTTCTATACAGGAAAAACTAAAAAATCATGAAAGCAGAGAATACATCTACTTTTATATGACACTGTCAAGAAAAATATGAGCAATGCCTTATTTAAACATGTCAAAGTAAATGTCATACATTCTTGTAAGTTTTATGCACAAGACAAAATTGAGGATATAGCTCGTGGACGGGGGGTACCTGGAAAGATATTTTAGAAAGGAAAAAAATTAAGATGGCAACTCAAGCTTGATTCAATTCCATGAATGGCTATGGTTTGAATGATATGGTTTCCATAGGAAGTGTGCTCCATTTTAAATCATCTTTATTTTTGTAATTATGTTTTGGTTCCCATGGATTTTGATGTAAATGTATTAACAAAACTATGGTTATTCTTATATGCTTGTCTCCCTTTTTTATCATATTGGTTTCTTAATATTTTAACACATTCAACCTTTAACCTTTTTAGGACACCATAAATTAGTGTAATGACCTATTTATTGTTCAGCCAATGAATTTCAGGAGGAGGTGTTTTGAGATGTACTTAATAACACTAGTAATGAGTTTTTATTTCATTCTGAAAAAGTCCTTGCTATGGATGAAAGTGCCTAATCTGTTTTCTGAACGACATACAATCTGAAACTCAAACATGTCATTATTTAATGACTTCAATCCTCAGCAGTTTGCTGGAAAACCACACATTTTATGAGGAGCAGACCAAAACTATGAGGCAAAAATATTGGCATTCTATGAAGATCTGTACAGTTAAGAGGTGTTGGACAGACTAAGAAATTAGGAATCCAGAACAGAAGATGAAGTAGTTCCAGTTGCTCAGAAGTCAAAGAGAACAGATTGCAGTGGTTTGGGCACATGACCAGAAAAGCTGAAGATGATTTGTTGAAGATCTTGCAGAAGTAGGAAAAAGGCAAGTGAAACAAGGACATCCAACAAAGAGATGGATGAAGTGGATGACTGAAGACACTGGAATTGCATTTAGAGAGGCGGTGCATGTATGTCATTTGACCCAAAATCATATCTACACTCAATCAGTTTAAGCACAGCTCATCTAAACATATGTCATCTAACCCAGAATAACTTAAAAAAAAACATTAAAAAAAGAACAAGAAAAAAAATGCTTTTGTGGGGGGGGGGCAATTCCCCCTGCACCCCCCCCCCCAAACTCATATATAGCAACTCCATGATTTTGCTACAGTGGAAGAAAGGGAAAACAACTCTGGAAGTTATATTCCAACCTGCATAAACCAACACACTGAGAAAAAACAAACTGCAATATTACTTATAGAGTTATAAGTAAACTATACCATTTATCAAAGGTAACACATTTTCCTTATTATCACAGTTATAACTGATGCAATATAATGGAGAATATCATCAGATCAACTTTGATTAGATCCCTTTCTTTAGACCACTTGGGATTAGATAAAGTGATGCCACATATATATATATATATATATATATATATATATATATATATATATATGCGTGTAAATATATATATATATATATATATATATATATATATATATATATATATTTATATAGATATAGATATAGATATAGAGAAATATAGATATATATAAGGATCTAGGACTATTTACAGAAATCACTATTTAACGAAACACAAAAGCTCTAGCACAGTTTCAAAAAAGTGCTTTTTCACCAAAAATGCACTTTCGCGAAACAGTAATAAAAAAATAACAAACTTAACAAAAACAACAGTAATCACATTTATCCAGGGGCTCAAGCCCACCTGCACCCCCCACCTCCCCTACTTTTATATTCTCACTCCAAGATCGCACTACAGTGGGGAAAAGGGAATATTGCCTTATCCCCACTGTGCTACGATCTCACCAACAGCCCTTTTATAATGTTTTTACTTTTTTTTATTCCTGCTTCACGAAAGTGCATTTTCGGTGAAAAAGCACTTTCACAAAACTGTGCGCGAGTGTTTATGTTTTGTTAAATTCTGCATTTGGTAAACAATCCTGGACCCATATATCTAAATATATATATATATATATATATATATATATATATATATATATATATGGGTTATCTTCATTTCATCAAAAGCTCATTTGACTGACACTCATTTGACTGAGACCAAATGACTGAAACTTCATTTCACTGACACTTTATTTGACTGACAGTTCATTTGACTGACAGTTAGTAGTACTGGCAGTGTATACAGCACTGTAAGGCAAGTAAAAGGAATATATCCTTTTCCCCACTGAAGTGCGACCCTGGAGTTAATATATATATATATATATATATATATATATATATATATATATATATATATGTATATATATAGCACAGCCCCCCCACTTACTTTCATGTTATATTCTCTGCTTTTGGTTTTATATTGCTTAGTAAAACCAAAGTAAGTGAGGGGCTGCACCCCCCACACCCCCCTAACTATGTATACTAACTCCAGGGTCGCACTACAGTGGGGAAAAGGACATATTCCTTTTACTTGCCTTACAGTGCTCTAGACACTGACAGTACTAATTGCCAGTCAAATGAAATGTCAGTGAAATGAAGTTTCATTCATTTGGTCCGACTAAAGTGTTTGTCAGTCAAATGAGCTTTCGACGAAATTAATGTAACCTATATGTATATATATATATATATATATATATATATATATATATACACATATATATCTATATATATATCTATCTATATATATATATATATATATATATATATATATATATATATATATATATGTATATATATATGGTTTCCCTTCAGAATCCTGAAATATCACAATCCTGAACTTCATAAAGCCCTATAGCCTGAAAATTCAAAATCCTGAAAACTCAAAATCCTGAATCCCAAAAGACTGAAAACATACAAGATACATATACTGATTACAGACAACACAAACCATATTACATTCCACCAAATATAAGCAGGGGAGCAAGCCCCCCCTGCAGCCCCCATGTGGGAGGCTGCATCCCCCCACATCCCTGCTACTTAAATATATCAACCCCCAAGATCGCACTTCACTACACTATCATGTGTTATGTTGTAGTATATCAAGTTAAAAGGGAACATTACTAAGGTTACAACAGGAAGTTGTGAAACATGTGATGATATGTTTGCCATTTTTTTTGCAATCTTTTTATTTAATTATCAGGGAGGTGTGGGGTGCGCAGCCCCTCACATGGGGGCTGCAAGGGGGCTTGCCCCACTGCCCATACTTAATGAAAAGTGCTATCCTTTGTCTTGTATGTGTTTCTGTGTGTCCTTGTACTGGAATATTGTCATTCTTTGTGTCCGGTATATTTTTAGTATTTTGGGATTCAGGATTTTGAGTTTTCAGGATTTTGAATTTTCAGGATTTTGAGCTTCAGGATTATGAAGTTCAGGATTGTGATATTTCAGGATTCTGAAGTGAAACCATATATATATATGTATATATATATATATATATATGTGTGTGTTTGTGTTATATGAGTTATCACCTCATGCATTTTATCTTGTTCTGAAATGCTGATGTTTCTCGTCAGTGGTACAGTTTGTTGAATTATGTAACAGTTAAAGTTCATTAGCTCTACTGTTGCATAATTTTAAGGAGTTTTGCCCTTTCTTCAAGTTTGTGCAACCCTGGAATTACTATATTTAATTCCTTGTGATGTGAGGGTAGAGCCCCCATATCAGGGGGTATGGCTGGCAAAGCTCACACATAAAAGTTGATTTTCCTTTTTTTTTGGTAATCACAAATGTTACTTATTGGTTTACATTTGATATTACTTTGTTACAATGAGTTTAACAGTGATTAATAATAATTGTTATGAGTTTCTACGATGTTTTATATTCCGATCAAACTCACCTGCAATTATTCATTATAAACTCATATACGTGTGTGTGTGTGTGTGTGTGTGTGTGTGTGTGTGTGTGTGTGTGTGTGTGTGTGTGTGTGTGTGTGTGTGTGTTAGGGTGTGTGATAATACATGTCAAATATTTAGTTGTAGCCTTGATGTATTATTGAAAATCTGGGGATCATTGTGCATTCTAAAGCAAATATGATAAAATATTTTTATTTTTGAAAGGTATTTTACATATTTTGCATACAGAGTTTTGTTAAGTGCATTTGTATACACACAGTTTTTTTTTTTTTTGCTAAGCTCTCTTTACATCTACTCAGGGACTCTTGCTTGCTTCAGGTAAAATATTGAGAGTCAATTTACACAGCTCAGCATCTGTGAAATCTGTGGTGATAGGGTGTATCTTCCAAAAAAAAGTATTTTTTTTTATACAGAGTCATGAAATGTTTATAGGAAGCACTGATATCTCATTTCATCAAACTATTTTTTATATAACTGTCTAGTGCTGAGAAATGCTAATGGTGAAGATAAAGGACAGTATCATATCTGATGTCAGAGTGTGAAGTATGAAGGTGAATTTAACTGTCAAAGAGTATCTCAAAAGAGATCTGAAATAATGCAGTACAACAAAACATCAGATAGTTCACATAATCCATTATCTGTCTTTAAATAAACAGTCCATATAAAAGGAAACCAAGATCCTTTGTTAGTGGACCCCAAAAAAATGACCAGCAATACTTGTCTTAAAAAAATCATGCTTGAGAGGTGTATATAAATATAGCCTTTGCAGTCAGATGAATGAAAGTCAAAGATTTTTTTTTAGCAAAGCTTTAATCATAATGTGCCTTTATGCATTATTATTTAGTAAGTCATTATATTATTTCAACATTTCGTACAGTTTATTTATTATGCATGTCTAAATTTGTTCAGAAATCCTACATCCAGTATAATGAAGTGTACAGGATGTTGTTCCTACAAGAAACAAGGCAAAGTTCCAGTTTAGCTTAGCATACAGTCAGGTCTTACACAGTTTGCACATGACCACACAACATTTTAATAAATTAACAAACGAAATATTACTGCAAGCATATCAGTGTGTAACAGTAATTACACAACCTGAATACACCAGCAATGTTAAAAAAAAACGAATTATATTATGAAGTATAGAATCTGGTAGTAAAAGTTTCTATACAAAAATATTTTTTTTATATATAAATGCTTCTAATTTAAACACACCCATCTTCCTACATACACACCCACACACACAAACACACACACACACACACACACACACACACACACACACACACACACACGCACACACACACACACACAAGTACATGCATGTGTGTTGGCATTTGCCATATCCCTCAATTACTTCCATCTGTCAGTTATATATTATTTGCATTGTAAGTATCTAGTTTTGTAAATATATCAACATTGCCAGTGTTATTGTAATTATGTGCTATGCAAGCAAATACCATTTGTCTTCATATTTGGGTCACACCTGTAAAAGCACATGAGATCCAGTGTGCATTAACACATGCAACAATATGAAATAAATAAATCATTAACAAGCAGAAGGATTCTGTTATTTAATGAAGTATTAACGTCAACTTCTACTAGAAAGCCACGGTGGTGCAGCGGTAGCATTGTTGTCTCACAGCAAGAGATTCTCCCATTCGATTCTTGGCTGGAGCACCTTCTGTGTGGAGTCTGCACGGTCGTGTGGCATTTGAAAGACATCTGTAGAATGGTTGTACCTTCGTTGAAGGTTGGGTGTCGAGCTGGCACCTGTAAAAAATCTTCTGCCAATCATTAGTGGACTGGAGTTCTGCTGTGGTGACCCCTAACTGGAAAAAGCCGAAAGAACAACAGCATTAACATCAACTTCTACTGCACTCCATAAGGAGTAAATTGCTGACTAATCCAGAGGAATATTTGCAACTAAATTTGTTTAACACAGAATAGTATAGTTTGGAGCTGCTGCTTTTCCTGTAGTCCTGAGTTAAGCTGCACAGTTTTTACTGTGACCAATCAAGTTACTTAGCCAGACAGTGCCTCTGTGGTAACCTTGAATACAGGCACTTGTACCTAATTGGCATATTAGCTAACAAGTGAGCAAAATAAAAAAGTTGAATATTCAGAAAATGCTTTATTTATGTGAAAAAGCTTTCTGAATTACAGCCCCCCCCCCCCACACACACACACACACACACACACATCTTGCTTAATGTACAGATACTGAGGTTAAAACTAAATACTTTCAAGAGTTTCTTTTTTCCCAGGTAAAATAGGTCAGTATAATAGTTAAGGTAGTTACCTAGCAGACATGAGATACAGGGTCTGATTCTTATCTTTGAAAGGGAAACTGGCTAGCCTTAAGTCCCACAAGTGCAGCTAACTTAATACTTACCTATGAACCTTAGAGTGTATATTGTTAAACATTTAGGGGTTGGGGGTTGGCTTAATGGCTAAGATGTTTACCTCATAGGCAAGAGAGGGTTTGACTCTCACCTTGAGAAGTGTGTTTGGCTTAAAAAGACCTCACGGTCAATATCCTAGTATTCTACTACAATGATTCATGGATATATATCGATGTACCCAGTGACAGCGCTAAGTATAATAGAGACATTTTGTCTGGACCAAATGTAACTCTCATTAATCCAAAAACCAAGAATGTTGGCTATTTATACTTTGTTGACAGCTTAGTTCCATTAAGCTAGCAGCCTCTTTTTCCGAGGAGACCTAGGTGGTATTTATACTGACTAGAGGAAATTTGACCAGGGCACTCAGGAACTTGCCTACTGCTTTTCAGCAAGTGCTGCAGAATTTTGTACATCCACCTGAGCTACCACCAACTCAGACAGATGAAGCCATGGTTTAATATCTCATCTAATGTCTGAGCAACCAAGTGCTCTCGATTGTGCGTAATGCTCTGCATTTTTAATCAATCAGCCCACTGTTCTGCTGTTCCGCATTGAACAGCGGTGGCTCCACTTTGTGATTTTCGACTGGCTCATATACTGTGATGCTGATTGGCTATAACTACAATATATGAGCCAGTCAAAAATCACAAAGCCAGTCAAGTAAGTTACTTTTTCAAGAAAACAGCAATGGTGACTACACTCGTACACTCACATTGCTAGAATATCAAGTACAAGCAAGACAACTCACTATACCGATCAACCTCTTAGAACAAAAAATCTGGACAAAGCCATAAATAATGGATAGAGACACTATTTAAGTATTGCTCTTACAAACTTTGAAAGCTGATAGAATAACAGGTTTTGCGTTAGCCTGAGTTTTCCGAAGGGTATGAAGACTGAAGCTCAAATGTCTGTCACTGACTTTAACTCTCAATGATTTATCAACAATTTGCCAGAAAACCACAATTTTAAGAGAAACAGACCAAAAATATGAGGCAAAAATCTGGACATTGTGTGAAAATCTATATAATTGAGAGATATGAACCTCACCCTAAATGCAGTCAAAGAGAAAAGTTCTCGTGACTTAGCGGAGTGGATTGCCGTCCATTACATTACATTGAGATAACTTACTATTATTCTACACCCGTGATGGAGTTGTAGTGTTTTTACCTAATGGCATTTATGTTGGGGTACACTTAATATATTCAGTGCTGTTCCTTTAAGAAGCCAAATTGTAAGCACACTTATGCAATCTAGTTGTTATGGTCGGCATATGTAACTGTTCCAACACAATGAAGGGTGTTTTATACTTGGCCACTTTTCCTACTGATACAAGCTTAAGCCTGTATTCATGAAGCTGAAAATAGTAAACATCAAAAATATGAAAAGGCATACTTGATAGATATGGCTTTAGAGCTGAGTGAGTCAACCTTAGTTCATTTATGTATTTTAATTACGCCTATGTAAAGTGTATTTTTACACGTTTATGTGTTATTTCAGAAAATGTATAATAATTGACATTCTCTATTCTGTCAATGTCTCAGGTTAATTGCAGTAATATTTTAAGTGTCCCTGATTATTTCTGGATTTGTCGCTGATTCATTGAAAGCCAGGCTGGAGACATTTGGAGAAAAGGTGGCGCATTACCTTTAATAAATAATGGCACTCTGTAAACGTCACTCTGTCAATGCTCAAGGTAATGGTAGCAATATTTTAAAAGTGTCCCTGACTAATTTGTTTTTTCTCCCTGATTCTACTCTGATTTGTCCTTGACTGGTTTAGTTAACTAACTGATTTAGTTGGGAGAAATGTGGGGGAGGGTTGAAAAAATATGTGTTGAAGTGCATTTTTTTAATAGTTGTACTTGAATACTGTTACATAACTATTTGCTACTGAGTATATTGTATTTTATCAATAGTTTCTGCTGACTGTTTTATTTGACATGTGTGTGTCACTGAATTTTAAAAATGTACAGTGTTCACTAGCTTAATACTTCTTGCCACTTCAACCAGGTCCCAATAAAATGGAGGGTTTTCGCCCAGTGCGAAAATTGGGTGTTCCACATTTTGTTTATTTGTCACACATTGCCAGGGTTTGTGTTCCACATTGGCCTCTTAAGTGGTTGAGACCCATGTCTAATGGATAGTACTCCCAGGAGTATGGCACTCTTCTTATAATGTGCAGAAGTGTCAGTACTGAAAAAAAAAACTGAACCCAAGCAACATGAGTGGGAACAGAATCCACAGCCTTCTGATCTTCCAGCAGCAAAGGCAATTGCGTGACTTGTTGAGTCACTCATACTGATCTTCCAACCTGTGCCTACAAAGTGTATTTTTAAATGCATTTGATTTCCCATTTCAGAGAAATGTTCAGTTATTCTGATCTTTAGTGGATGAGATGTCTGATATATGTAAAATGACCAGATAAATAAGTATGTGTAAATACCATAAGGAGTACCTTTCAAAGTGTGAGGTCTGAAACTGCAGTCCTTAAAAGAAAACTGTGTTTGATTATGGGAGAATATACAAACTCTCAAACTGTGGTATTTTGGAATATTACACCCATCTCTGAGGTACAATGTTCTGAGAATTAGTACAAATAAACCAGATTAGTGTTGGTGGGCAGCCTCACACATCAGGGGATGCAGAATACAGTGCAGCCTCAGCAAACATGTTTTAAATGTATGATTGCAAGTTCCAAATTTGTTGATTTTTTTTATGATTGGGTTTAAATTTTCAAAGTGTCAGGACTCATTATCAAGCCTCCTACTTCTGGTTGGAGGAGCCACAAGAGCTGCAGTTAATTAAATATGATATTAAGGATCATCTGCAGAGGAAAATATTTTAATTGTTTCTCAGTGGCTGATATTAACACTGCAGCCTGGTTCCATTTCCAATTAATGACATTGTTCCATAAGAATATTGGAGAGGGATGTGATAAAGTTGCCTGATCTACTTCACTTCAGAATTTTTTCAGACGTAAGGAAAACATTTACTCGCATCATTATCCACTTTTTTAAACAATCACAGGATTGTAGTAAGGTACTTATGGATCTGATGCTGGTAGAAATTATTTATGTTCACAAGAGCAGGAAGCATTTCTGAGGGAAGAACCTATAATCTGTTCATTGGGCACTGGTTATGTGGAAAATTATAGAAACATTAAATGTTGTTTTCAGGGGGTATTGTCTGTAGATCTGTCTAAAGGAGAGGATTATGGAGGACGGAACATATTTTAAGAGTATAACAGCCTAATGTGAAAGTGGAAAGGGGTTTGGGGCTGGTAGGACACTGGCAAAGCCTGTCAGACAGACCATTCAGTGGATGCCACGTGGGCTACTAATGACCTCAGGAAGCATGTTTGCTCCAGGTCCCTATTATAAATCATGTCTCTATGCATGCACTGTGGGCCATCCTGCAGTCCATGCAGTGGCTGCATATCCTTACGCACACTGGCCACACATCATGCTCACCATCTGTGTCATGGTGTGTGTGCTGGCTGTCTGTGCCTGGACTAATGATCTAAACATCCATAGATTGATTACAACTGTGGTACCCAGCTCAGAGAAAGACCTGGAGCCATGTTGGCAACAGCCACCAACACACCTCTTCCATATTGTAGGTTTGTGCACATCAGGTGCAGTGCAGCTAATGGATGTCATCCATGATAGTTATTCCTGTGTGGCCTGGGTGGGGCTTACAATGACAGGAAGTCCACAGCTAAATACATGTTTATTTATTTAGTTAGTTAGTTAAGTTTGTTTACCAGGGTAAGGTACTGATCTCATTGAACCAATTTCAGGCCTAACCAGGTAGTACACAAATACCGGTAACGCCAACAATACAGAACAATCAAAAAACTGTAACATTCAATATGGAAGCAATGAACAGTGATGAGAAAATACAAAGAAGAGCTGTTAAGTTAATACTAGATGCTAAAATGACATCACAAATTCACAAGGAAGACACCAATCCAAACTACTAACGAGTTGACAGAAAACACCAGGAAGGACCCTGTTGACCAGAGACGGTAGAGTCAAATATAAAACAATAATAGTTAATCATATAAAAATTTTTATATAGGGAAAACCTGTAGGATGTTCAGGGATAGAGTTAGCGAACACATCCTGGATATTAGGCACATGAAAAATACTAATGCCCTAGTTAGGCACATAGAGCAACATCCAGAGCACAGATTTAGATTTTGTGTAATACAGCAAATAAAAAAGGATGGTCAGGGTGCAGTTTTGGATGTGCATCTTGATATTTGTGATATGAGATGGCAATTGGCATTAAATGCTACAGTATTTCCAGGAATTAATGATAGCATAAGCATATTGCCCCTATTAAAATTAAAACACATCTTGGTTTGAAAATGTTATTTATAAAAAGATTTTAAGAAAGTTTTTTTATTTCTTATTGTTATGGAATGGTGTTTTCCAGAAAGAATTTTTTAAATTTCTTAACAAAATTCGTGACAGTTAATTTTATATTTTTTATGTGATTAACTATTATTGTTGTTTTTTAGACATTATGATATTATTTTGTTATGCAATTTAAGAACATTAGGCTTCATAAACAGTGTTTAGTTGGTTGTATATGAAAATGTTTATTTTACATTTACATTTTGTGTATTTAACACATTTTGATATGTAACATAATATTGTGGAGATGGATTGAAAGTATAATTTTTTACTTCGAAGGGTTAATGAAGTTAGATTTAGGATATGTTTGTTAGATTGAGATTTGTCTGATAGGGTAATTGAAGGAGTGGGATGTATTTGTTGTAGTGTATGAGTGTATATAACATCAATGGAGTGGTTAAATGTGTTCATATTCTGAAGAAGTCTGTATAATAAAGACGAAACCTAGGTCAAATTCGTGTATCTGGTCTGTATATTTGACTCTACCGTCTCTGGTCAACAGAGTCCTTCCTGGTGTTTTCTGTCAACTTGTTATGACATCACAAATTATTTGCAATATATAAAAGATTTTGAAGTCTTCATAAGAGAAACATTTTAGCTACTGATAATATATTTTGTGGAACTACAGTGTAAGTGTAAGAAAATTAGATGAGGCCAGCGTTGAAGCATTTACGCTTGCTTTGTCTGGTAAGGTAAGTTTTCAGTTGTGGCCCGAAGTTAATATAGTTAAGAAGGTCCTTCAAGTAAAGTATTTAAAGAGTGGGTGCATGACCTCTAATGTTAGCATTGTTTATAGTGCCAATGTGCGATCTGACTATGCCATGAGCATGTTGCTATTATTGTCAAACACAGATCACATGCTCATCCTAAGCATGTGCTGTACTGTTGTGCTGGACCCACCACCTGCACTATCTGTGAAAGCATAAAGATAGGATAGCTGTAACATTGCTGGAACATATGTCTCACTGTCATCAGCTCATGGTACATGGTCTAGTACAGACTAATTATTTGAACAGCATATGGGCATATACATATCCTGTGGTGTAAGTGGCCACAGTTGCAGCCCAAATGTACCTGGAGTACAGCTATTAATAGGTATCCTGTTTGATAACTGCTTTTTGACTACAGGTCAGTGTACAACTTGCAGTTTATATGCTATTACTAATTTGTAAACACTTAGGAAATTGTCACCAGCCCATTTCCCACATCTAAGCCACCTCCAGGTCTGTGACCTTATTCACCTGCCCCAGACAGGGCTACAAAGTACTCTTCTACCTCAGTGTGCTGTTTCTGTGTTGGTTCATAGGAAAGTACTAAGCTAGCTGCTCTTGCAGGACATCGTAAGCCCATTTTAAGCCTATCCAGTTTCCTTTCAAAGGTGAGAATCAAACCCTATACCTTGTGTCTATGAGGTAAACATCTTAACAATTATGCCAACCTCCAACCATAAACTCCTATGGTTCATCTGTCATTGACAATATATTGTACCTTGGTCTTTCCATACAGATTCATATTGTTGACCTTGCATTGCATTTGTTCCACATCTTGCCACATCTCGTCCCAGAAAGTCTTGCCAGTTTTACCTATTTTAAGGATGCTTATGACATATGTGTGTAGGGTCTGCACTGACATCTCCATCACCTGGCTGATGAAATTTTCTAGCTGTCGCTATTGTCTTGGGTTCTCGATATGACATATAGACCTGTGAGTAGTTTGCGTTGTTCAGAGTGTGTTTATGTGTACATTTATATGTATGTTTGTGTTGAGTGTAGGTGTGTGTGTGTGTGTGTGTGTGTGTGTGTGTGTGTGTGTGTGTGTGTGTGTGTGTGTGTGTGTGTGTGTGTGTGTGTGTCTGAGTGCATGCTTGCATGTGTGTGTGTGTGTGTGTGTGTGTGTGTGTGTGTGTGTGTGTGTGTGTCTGTGTGTTATATTGCCACTCTGAGTGCATGCGTGCATGTGTGTGTGATTGTGTGTGTGTGTGTGTGTGTGTGTGTGTGTGTGTGTGTGTGTGTGTGTGTGTGAGTGCATGCTTGCATGCGTGTGTGTGTGTGTGTGTGTGTGTGTGTGTGTGTGTGTGTGTGTGTGTGTGAGTGCATGCTTGCATGTATGTGTGTGTGTGTGTGTGTGTGTGTGTGTGTGTGTGTGTGTGTGTGTGTGTGTGTGTGTGTGTGTGTGTGTGTGTGTGTGTGTGTGTGTGTGTGTGTGTGTGTGTGTGTGTGTGTGTGTGTGTGTGTGTGTGTGTGCATATGATGGCTGTCCTTAGTTGATCCCTGTATTTCAGCACTGGTTCCTTCCTTCAGTTTGATGGTCACATATTTATCTGCTGTTGTCCTGTGATCATTCTCATGCTGTCCCATACATACAGCAGCAATCGGTATGTTACCACTGCCGACCTTCTTGCAATATTGTCCGGACAGCCAGTATTGTTGCACATATCCTATGCCTCACTCCTGCCTTCCTTTATACACATCTACATGACTTATTCTATGTACAGAGACGATTGTTTCCCCTGTACATGCCTTGCAGTCTGTGTCCATAGGCTATAGTGTGCCCCATCCCATAGGACAGTCATTGTTCTTGCCCTTGTGCTACATTGTCCATCATGGAGAGCTCTTCCAGTAGTATATTCACCCATCGTGTTCTTTTTCAATGTTCTCCATCATATGAGATCCCAGCTGTACAATACCCTGACATATCTTTCTGCTATATTCTTTGCTGAAACTAACTGGTAAAAAGAAACTACTGACAGCAAAACAAACAAGTATTCAACAAATTCAACCAGGTGCCAAGTTAAAAAACTATGCACGTTTATTATTATGAAGTGCATTTCATTGCTGTTTTACAGCAACTTCATCAGATATATTCTTTGCTATTATTAGCCTCCCCTACCTATACATGAACCTGTCATACATAGGTGCTATGTTACCTCACCTAATCTACTGTTTGCTATCTGTCCCTTTTCATGCAGTGCACCACTGGTTCTCATTGCAGTGCAGTGGTACATTACTCAGTGTATTATTTTCTTTCACAATACTTGTGTTACAATACAAAGTTTTCTACACTGAATTCCTGTCCCTGACTTACTTGCTTTAATGTGGTCTCTTGCAATATGGTGGCTGCATTTTTATTGCTCTACAATAGGCTTCATAGTGTGATGATTGTGATAATGATGTTTCTTAATGCAATTGTTTCTGAGTTGTTGTCATAAAGTTTTGTGCTCTCACACCCAGGCTGTGCTACCATGCTCATCCTTGCCCGTCCTTAGGCTAGAGGGACATGTGAATACTGTGCTCATGGGTGAAAACTGCAAAGTCCGTGGTACTGCCACTTTGTGTTAGTGATACTCTTGCTAAATGCATTATTGCTGTCCATGGATGTATATCACATGATGTACACAAGATATGGCTATTATGCAAATTAAATTATATTTATAGTAGATGTGTAATAATGATTTGAATTTACTCTCTCTTTCTGTTTTTGTCTCCTACTGTTACAGACCTAACCATGGTACAGGATGTAGTAAAGGGGTGGCCAGCTGAGTCTTTTCCAAACAACGCACCTGATGCTGGGTCACTAGCAAAAATCAGGCTGATTTTAGCAGGGAGACAGAGGTTATTACTCTGCTGAAAGTGAATTGTCAGACCTATTGCTGTCATCTGTGGCCTCCTCTTACGAGGGGGCAGAGGGTCCTCTTCTGAGACTAGCATGGAGGGATCACCCTTAGTCATCTGTTATCAGGTTAGGGGATGGTCACATCTAAAGCATGCCAGTATCTGGACTCCCACATTGGGAGTACCTCCTGGATCAGTTGACAGAGTTGCACAAGAGGCCAAACCTATTAGGTATTATGCAATTAAGTGCAGAGTCTGCTCATGACGACAGCCATGCAGGTGACCAATGTCTATGTGTGGTGCCTCAGGATTGGTCAAACAGGTCCCATGTACTGCATTCTGTCTCCCTCATGGTGTTAAATCCCCTTATATGTCATTCCACATATCCTGTTTATAGTCTAATGCTCCCCATCATCATTTGTTCCCCCTCTGTATGTCTCCATCTTTTTACTGTCTGCATTTGATGCTTCCTTGTTTGTACCTGCTACTTTCTCTGATTCTTCTTTCCTTCGCATACAACCTCCTTGTTACCTTCCCTTCTACCCTTCTTTGTAATAAAAGTAAACAGGGCATGTGCCCTAAAAATATATAAGCCATTCCTTCTCCCCACCTATCTTTCCTTAAAGTTCCTCTTGGTTGTATTCCTCTGCTTGCTGTTTTTCCTTTTCTGCCTTTATTATCTCCCTTTCTTTCCCATTTCAGGGTGAAATATGTTTTAACTGTGATCCACCTTGTAGGTCCTTCAGAAAACAGAAAATAATGAGGTTTGTTTAAAAAAAGATTTTAATGCACAATCTTACATTAAATCCTGTCCTGAGCATCCACAGCTCCTCTGTGCTGGTCCTGCAGTTTAGGCTGCTTTTTTTCACCTTCCGGTCATCTGATGAAGTCTTTATGAGGAGAGACGAAAACGGTGGTGCTACAAGTGTATTTATGTGTCTATGCATTTTGTGGATTGTGCATTAAAACCTTTTTTTAAACAAACCTCGTATTTTTCGTTTTCTGCAGGACCTACAAGGTGGATTCTAGTTACAATTTTGGTGCTTCTGTTTCACTTTTTTGTTTAATGTTTTAACTATGAGACACTTTGTGTGAGCATGTATAGCCACAGGCATGTCACCTTAATCTTCTTGGTTTACAGGTCATGTGACTGCCTGTATCACAGCCATGTTGCTACAGCTCCTTTTTCTAGAATGCCAGCACTATGCTAGTCTTATACATACCAAAGCAGCACTGGGCCATGTTGCTTTATGGCATCTTTTATTTTTAGTTCTGCTGTGCTGTATTGCAGGTATTTCTGACTATACCCCTACAGTTCTGTCAGTCGAAGTTGCACTGCATCGTAGGATTTCATATAAAGAATTTGCTTCTTTAGTGTGCTCCTCAAGTGGTTGACAAATTATAGCATATAATGGAAAAATGCAGTTTGTACACAAAGCTCTGGCCATACTATGCTCAGTACTTAAATACTTAGTCTTGAGAATATTTTTATCTTGTGTGTGTGTGTGTGTGTGTGTGTGTGTGTGTGTGTGTGTGTGTGTGTGTGTGTGTGTGTGTGTGTGTGTGTGTGTGTGTGTGTGTGTGCGTCTGTGTGTACGTGTGTGCGTGTGCGTGCATATGCGTGTGTGTGTGTGTGTGTGTGTGTGTGTGTGTGTGTGTGTGTGTGTGTGTTTGTGTGTGTGAGGTGTGACTTGGTTTAAACTACAAATAGGTTCTCTTTTTTATATATTTTTTTTATTTTATTTATTTATTTAACATTTGTTGACTGGGAATGTCCGACTAGGTTCCACAGAGCCTGTTTTCAGCGGAGGCCCGGGGAGAAATGCTCCGGATGCATGTTTTTGGAATGCTATATATGTATAGATATATGTTATACGTAAATTAATTTTTACAGACCTTCTTGGTTATAATTTTATTTTTAGTTGTTGCTAAAGTAACAAAATGTGTTGGAATTGGAAGATAGTAATGCTTCCTCTGTAGGTTTGTAGGTTTCTAAAGAAAATACACTACAGCACTTCTTGTACAATATTTTATGCTCTCCTCCTGTTCAACTTTTAAAGTTAGTTTTAAATTTTAGTGGTGGTAAAGTCTTTCATTCATGTATTTATTTATGCCCTTTTCCATCTGGATTGGCATTATTTCAAGGTATATTCGTACTTTTCAGTTACGTTAAAGGCTCTAATCAAAAAGTATGTCTCAGGCTACAACCTTCCCTAACAGAAACAGCCACAATGGAATGTAGGAGTAACAAGATCAGTAGCTGATTGGTTTCTATACAAGGGACAAGTTCCTTTAGTATATTCTTCACAGAACTGGTAAATTAATAAATAAAAATAGTCCATAGCCAGGAGATCCCTGATGCAAAAAATTTAAAGCAATCTGTCTTAATTGTAGAAATGTGAGACATATAAATCAGAGTTATTTATGAGAATGTCCAGATTAGTCCTGAAAGACACTGTTACCAGCCATCTGTTTTCTAAATTAACTTTCCTGTTGATTGTTGAGTTGATAGCAAGCTGAGTAGGACAGACCAGATTTCCCTATCCCCGGCAACAGTCTGCAGGTGCTTATTGACAAACCAAGCGATATATTCTTCCCAGGGTGTCCTGGGTCTACTCAAGGACTCCTTCCTATTGGCTTCTGCTTAATGTACCACCTGCAGGATCCATCAAGTAAAGCATCCTCACTAGGTGCCCAAACCACTTCAGCTGATTCCTTTAATCCTAGATAAATACTATATATTCTGAAATCCTTCTGAATTGTTAACCTCCTCGCTTTATCAAGGATAGTGAGCCTAGCCACCCTCCTGAAGTAACGTTCCTGCTTCTTGTATCCATTATCCCATGCTTTCAGTCATTGTCCAAAGCATTTAGAGATAGGAGAGGATGGGGATATAGACTGACGGGTTTCACCCTATTTCTCAGCTTTGACCGCACCTGCACAGGTTAGTACATGCTACAGCTAGTGGCAATTGCCTTTACTGGCTTTGATTTGCCTATAAAGACTTGAGATAAAAGTCATGGGCATTGAAGCCATATAGCTGACGCAGCATGTCCCTAATGGGTCAGATGCATATATCTCATTTTCCTCAACTAAAAGAGGTTTTAGATTTTATACAGTTAGGACTCTGGTTTGGCTGAGTCCTTCTTGCAGGTTTTACATTGAGAAATGGAAGACTATTCTATTATTATTATTATATACTTAGTGGTTTCCCAGAGTATTAAATCCTCTGCCTGCTCCTTTTACTATCTTTAAAAGTCACATTCCAGAAGGCCTGAAAGGAAACTATGCATTCTGAAACAACATAATGGTTTCCAACAGGCTTGAAATAAGATATTGAGTGTGTAAGGAAAAGAAGAAGGGATTTTACAGATGTGCAACAATGGCCATAAAAAACAAAGCTTACCACCAATGTAAAGTGTTACACCAGGACTCATAGAAGGATTCTGCAGCTAAACCAAAAATAGTGTCAAAAACAAAAGCTGAAAATGATGTAGTGTGGCTTTGTCTCTCATTATGCTTCTCAGAGTTTACGGGGGCTTGAAATTTTGCCAGGTTATCACTTAATAGCAGGCTGTTAGCCTTAGAGTAGTTCATGAATATTCCAGGTTTAGCTGGTTGTCCACATTTTATTTTTACTTCAAATGAGACTATTTGTGGTCTAATCTTACCAGGGAAGATACTACACTAAGAGGTGTGCAGCATTGTCCCAAATTAGTGAGGACCAGATTCAATATGGTTGCAACCCTGGTTGGTGTATTGAAAATCTGGTCCAGGAAGTTTGTGGTTATAAAATCTAGGAATCTCTGTGCCTGTATGTTTGGTGTCGCATAGGATTCCCAGTCAATAATGGGGTAATTAAAGTTGCCTATGAATGTAATATTGGGTTGGATAGTGAGTGTTTTCAATAAGATTATATACATGGTATGGGTTTCCTGGGTCTTAAAGGGGGGACCTATAGCTTGCATGAAGTGGTACTGGATTTTACCTATGGTGATTTGAATATGGAGTAGCTCAAGTGTATTGCCTTGTTTGGCCAACTTTGAAGTATATTTATTTTTGATTTAAATCAAGACACCTCCACTTTTTGTCCCTGTCTGTGTGGTATCTGGTCTAAATGTGTGTTAAGCATTAAAACCTTGCACTGTCGGTGTGTTCTCCATGGGGTTTATATTAGATGAACGAATGCTTAAAATGTCAAGTACAACATGCTTGACAGCTTTTAAGCAAATGTTCATCTAAACAAAACCCAAGAATTTTGAAACAAAGAGTTTTGAAAAGATATAGTTGGCCAGCCATCAGGAAGCCAACATCTGATGGCTAAAATGTACTGTACACCATTAACCCCCTCCAAAAAAAAACAAATCAAAAAACAAAATAAAGTGGGGGCCTTTGCTCCCCACCCCCCTACTTAAATATACCAACTCCGAGATTGCACCACAGTGGAGGACTGTCATAGCATTACACAGAGTGAATGATGAGAACGCACCACAGTGGAGGACTGTAAGAACAGCTAGACAGGGTGAACGTTCTGATGTCAGCCATTGGCTTCCTGACAACTGGCCAACTATAACTTTTCAAAACTCCTTGTTTTGACATTCTGAGGTTTCACTTAAATGAACGTTTGCCTACAAACTGTTGAGCATGTCATACTCAACATTTTAAGCATTCGTTTATCTAACAGGGAACCCTCTCTGTTGCTTTAAATCATGTTTCAGTGACAGCACAGACATCAGCAATCTCTAGAGTGAAGAGAGCTTCTAGGGAGTATAATTTATTTGTTTAGACTCATAGTATTGAGTAGTAATACCTTTAGATTTTCTTGGTTTTGATTTGTTATATCAAAAGTACTTTCAGTTTGGCATTGCCTAAAAAAGGCACTATGGGGGGGAAGACAATGTTTTAGCTAATATTCAAAAGCCTAGAGGGGAGAGGTGCAGACCATCCCTGGCAAAACAGCATGGTCTGTTGGCCATCTTCTTCCATGCTGACAAATATTGCACTCCTTTAGAATGTCACCAGAAACTAAGCGAATTATTAAAGTAATTTATCTTTTGTTCATATTGTGGAATCATCCTTGGAGAAGGTGAAATGCTGCTCAGTGCTAGGCTCATGCCAGCCTGGGACACATATTCAGAGAGGAAAAAAGGAACGCATTATTGAACACAAATCGGAGATTAGAAGGGCTGTTTACAGTAATGCTCTGTATAAACATATAGCCAGTTTAGGTATTGAACATAGATTTTGTTTTAGAATTATAGATGTTATACGGCTTACCGCCAGAGGTGGAGATAGTAATAATTTACTTGAGTTAAAAAGAGTATGAGTGGATTCTTAGGCTGAATTCTGACTACCTTCCAGGTTTAAATAACATGATTACATTGAAACCAGTTCTTACTAAATTACAACACACCAAATTGCGATAATTTTCATTTTTATATTTTAATTTTTAATTTTCGGATTTCTTGACGTTTCATATTATATTTTGTGTTTCGTGTTTTTGTGGTCACATGATTTTTGGACTGCTGGTCATGTGATTTTGTTGACCTATATTTAAACCATTTTGGTTTTTTAGAACTGTTTGTATTAGTATTGAGGAAGGATTTTATCTGAAAGCTTTGCTACTATATAAAGTGTGTTTTCTCAGTTCCTTGGTTGTTTTATTACACATATTCAGAGAGTCCCATGATGTCTCTCTTCATATAGTCTAGGGAGGTACATTTCAGATCATTTACATACCCATGAACTATGACTGAATCATAATGGTACTTGTGGTCCAGTGACCTGAGTACATGCATAATGTGGCAGATCTTAGGCCCTGATATGCAACTGACTTTGACTTTCTTTTTACTCAGCCTGGTGAGAGAGACATCAGTGTGTCTCACGATGGAGTTTCCAATGACCAGAATACTGGATTGTGTGGTGTCTTGCCTTATGGGCTTAGAGGTAGAGGCTCCATGAGATGTCGCTGTATGTGTTGATGTGGGTGCTGTCTTGAAAGAGTGCATCTGGGGCTTCTTGTGGTATTTGTTATGTGCACTTCATCTAGGAGATCTTTGGGGTTTAGGAAGGTTACATTTAAGTGCTTCAGCATATGTTGGTCTATATGTCTGCTTTGAATTGTGTGTGATGGGTACAGTGTGTGTACTACCAACAAACTTACTGACATTAGGAGTACTTTTATGTGAGAGCTTTATCTCCAATGACATTGTGTAAATACATCTCTCACATACCATATCAATTTATTTGAGAATTAACTGGTTGTCAGTGAACATAAGTCAATTTCTTCATTGCCTCAGGATACCCACATCCACCAAGCTGGTAATGCAGATAGTGGCAAAGTTCATATCCATGACCACAGATACTATATTATTGATTAGGCAGTTGGAGTGAGACTATAATGTCAAGAGTATCTGGTTTGTAAGTCTGAGGACAGTGATTGTCACTGCAAATTAGTTGTCCTGTGTGCAACTAGGTATTGGTGATATTTCAATCATGCTTTTACAAGAAAAATGACAGTCAATGCGTCTGTGTCTATAAAGGGCACTGCAAAACACTTGAGGGGAAACTACTAAGTAGACCCTGAAAATTTAAAAATGAAGTATTTAGGCAGATATTCTGAAGCTAGAAACAAATCAAGCAGTACTTACTGAAAACAAAGAATTAGCTTGTCAAGAATGATGAAAAGAGGGGAGTCACATAAATAGCTACTGCCTGGCAAATATTAATGCTGGCCTCACCACATCTTCACTCTTTTGGGATACATTACTCCTTTGCTTCTTCTCTCACTAGAAGCAAAACACTAATATCAGTCCCAAGATGAGAACAAGGTCACAGCCTGTTTGGTGATCTACAGTCTAGTCCCAGATGACGCAAGCATCTGTAGGCTTGTTGTAGTCTATTCCTGGTAGATGTCTGGAATAGCAACCAGACCAATCAGGAATGTCAAGCACAGACACACACTGCCCAACCAGGAACAATCATGAATCAGTGCACTCTATTCCTTCTCTCACCAGGAACAGAATATAAGCAGAAATTCCAGGTTGTCACCTATGAAGCAGTTATTAGATGTTCTGGTGATCAGTAGTCTCCAGGAAATAATGTCCCTGTACTCCTTCTTTCACCAAGAGAAAACAGAAGCACTAACCCCAAGATGATTACTAAGAGGCAGAACGTGGGCTCTCCAATAATTGGTGGTCTTCCAATAGGTGTTGCAGATTTTAAAGGTAGGATGGAAAAATGGGTTAAGATCCTAAGCACTGCAGTGTGCACTAAGCAGATAGATATGAAAGAGGGGGTAACTTAAGCCTTATCTGTCTAACTGGAGAGCCACTAAGTTTAAAAGAGCAAGACAGATTGAAAGGGGGTGAGCAGTTTGTATTCTATTTCTATGGAATTCAATGGGATGGCCAATAAATTTAAATAGTTGAATGGAGTGATTTCACAAAATGATAATTTTGTGCTTACTCACAGTGGTCAATGAAAGGGGAAAGGGAAGGAGATATGTGGTCAAATTAACACAAGGGCAGGCAACTATAAAGACAGTTGAGTTTAAGAACAAAACAACACCAGGGTGCGAAGCTAGGAAAAATTCTGTGTGACTCACAAGAGACACAGCCGTGGTCTCTTTTCTAATTTTAATATGCAATTAAAAGCGGAATACAAGTAAAATACAGTGTAAAGAAAACAAATTACAATATACAAAATAGAAAAAGACAATCAAGTAATAAAAAATACAAGAAAGCAAAAGCAAGCTAACCTTTCTCTCACAGCAAGTTGTGGCAGAGTCTGGGTGAGCTTTTCCAGTAAAGCTTTGAAATGTTTACATAGAATGTTTAGTTCCCACCTCTACCCTCAGTTCACAGATAATTAACCTCTACTTGAGACTCATGTATACATTTGCTGTATTTCTTTCTTTCTCACACTGTCTTGATATTTTTCATCTGAGTGCTAATGGTTTCCCAAGTGACAAAGTTCATCACCTCATGACTTATTTACACATATAACACATTTTATATACTTCCTTTTTATACCCATAGCTCCTTATAACAGCATGCCATTTTAGTAGGTGTATTCATTATTTATGTGACTTACCAAATAGTAATAGGAAGCATATGAAAATGCCAAGTATATAAAAACAATGACACAGGACACATGGACATAAGGTGCTTGTGCAAGCTTTCCACACTAGTGTGTGTGTGTGTGTGTGTGTGTGTGTGTGTGTGTGTGTGTGTGTGTGTGTGTGTGTGTGTGTGTGTGGAGGGGAGTGCAGCAGCTGTTAGTTTATGCACAGACCAGAAGGAAGTGGAAAAGGCAGTGGTGCCCTCTTTACATGTAACACACAAGTTTCATGCCTCCAAATATGGCCACTCACATAGTTATCATGAAACCATTCCATGGTGGGGGATGGCCTCCTGGCAGCAATACTCATAGAGGACATTGTTAATCCCAGGGATGTCCACAGGAGGTAAGAAAGCCAAAGCTAGCATTTCCTTTACTTCCATCTGAAAGGGAGGCACACCAACATACCACAGATGCAGATCCACCTGCTATATATGGTGCCATATGATTTGTCCTAGGAGAAATAGACATCCATGTTGATATGCATCAGAGAACACATCTGTCACTGCAGCCCTCTCCAAATCCATTATGATATGTTGGAAATGTAGGTAAATTCCAAGTACACTGCTAATCCATTCATGTCATTAAACAGGTAATCATATGTAACCTGACATTTTGATGGCATTAGACAAAAAAGGGGGTCCAAACCTGAGGATATCTCCATTTCTAGTCTGACTATGAATAGCTTACAGCTGTCTGCAGACAGCAGCGCTTGTAGGAAATGTTCCATACATTACTCACAATGCACTCTGACCCAGGCAGTTAATGTTGCCTTCTGCAGTCAGCATGCATAGTCTGTACCTACTACCCTCACCCTCAATATGTCTTATTAGAGATGTGATGCTTCTCAAGAGAATCTTTCTAGATGTCATATCTTGCAGGCTTTTAAGTGGTCATGTTATTTGTACAACTGGTACAGAGAATAATTTGCTGGAAAGCCTGTTTTCATGACAACTGCAAGACTGCATCATCATCTGCTAACTATGCACATCTCTCAGTGATCTGTGTTGGTGTGTCAGATGTGGTATTGGCCTCTTTATGAATGTGCAGCAAAAAAAAGGGAACAAATACCTCCACTGGACAAATAGCATGGTGATATGCCACACTCTTCAGAAATTCCTCACATTTCAGCTGTGATGGCTTAACCTTTACAATGATTGGTCCTCTAATCCATACATGCCCAGTAAGAGCAACCATTGGCCTGACATTCCCCATGAAAGTAATGGCCATTTATCAATATCACAGGCTTTCCTTTATGACATGATACAGTCTCACACACTATTCCTTGAATGCTAGGACTATGTTTTGTTTAAAGACTTCTGCCTTCCTCGTCTGTAGATGTGCTGATGCTCTTCTCACACACTGATCCCCCCACCATTACTTGTGCATTAGTACAGAAGGGTGACTAACATCATACACAGCACAGCCACCAGTGAAAATGCAGAGGGCAACAAACTTCCTGACAGCAAAGCTGCTCTTTAGGGTTTTGAAGTGTGGCCACTTGTCATTATAACGCAGTAATGTCCTGCAATTCAGCTTTCATAGTCGAATCATGTATTTTATTTGGATAGAAGTGGCCATATAGATTTTAGAGCTACTGTCATGTGTGAAATCATGTTGCTGGACTGGTAGTTATTTTAGTTGGAGACAGAAGCTGGTGCTGTGATGTCCTGCTTGTAGTACCACTATTGAATGTTTCCATTTTTGAAGCACTTTCTCTCTCTCTCTCTCTCTCTCTCTCTCTCTCTCTCTCCCTCTCCCACACACACACACACACACACACACACACACACACACACACACACACACACACACACACACTCATTTTACATCAAAACTGCTTATTTCACACTTGCAAGATTTCTCATTGCATATTACAACTTTAATTCAAGAACACTGTCTGCCAAAGCTGAAAACTGAAAACAAAAGAATCTAAATCAAATCAAAAAGAAGTTTTTTTTTTCATTTAGCTAATGTTCAAGCAGTTATACTCTACCAATTGTAGTAAAATTTAGTTGGTATACAACTAGCTGTCATAAACCCAAACGTGTGTGTGTGTGTGTGTGTGTGTGTGTGTGTGTGTGTGTGTGTGTGTGTGTGTGTGTGTGTGCACATGTCTGGTGTGTGTGTGTGTGTGTGTGTGTGTGTGTGTGTGTGTGTGTGTGTGTGTGTGTGTGTGTGTGTGTGTGTGTGTGTGTGTGTGTTTGTGTGTGTGTGTGTGTGTGTGTGTGTGTGTGTGTGTGTGTGTGTGTGTGTGTGTGTGTGTGTGTGTGTGTGTGTGTGTGTGTGTGTGTGTGTGCACATGTCTGGTGTGTGTGTGTGTGTGTGTGTGTGTGTGTGTGTGTGTGTGTGTGTGTGTGTGTGTGTGTGTGTGTGTGTGTGTGTTTGTGTGTGTAGGATTAATGCATAAAATAAAACAAAATATGGCTGTGAATCACTGACTGAAACCTTCCAGTTTACCATGCTTTGGCAGGAGCTGAAGCTTTTGCGACATGAACTACTGTAATATAAGAAATGAACCAACTAGCAGTGCCCCACATTGGGGGGCATAGCCCCCACTTATTTTGGTTTTCTGCTGTCTGGTTTTGTTTTACATTATTTGGTAAAAGCCCCCCACACCCTCCCTTACTATATATATTAACACCAGGATCACACTACAGTGGGGAAAAGGACATATACCTTTGATTTGCGTTATTGTATTACTTGTCAGTGAAATGAGTTTTAGGTGAAATGAGTTTTAGGTGAAATGAACTTTAGGTGATATGGTCTTCGTGAAATGAGTTTAGGTGAAATGAGTTTTAGATGAAGTAATACGTACCCATATATATATATATATATATGAATTCATTTTACAGAACTAGTAGCATAGGCTCATGCCTCTCATTTAAACTGCAGTAACGTAACAGCCATACACTGTGCTGATTACAACAATGCCTTTAGTACATCCAGTGCTGCAATTCCACCTTTTTGGTACATAAAATTCCTGTAACCAAAAGGTGAACTTTTTTGAGTAATAGAAAAACAGAAATTAAACAAACTTCTCAAGAGAGTTTGGGTGTGTGTATGTGTGTGCATGTGTGTGCATGCGCATGTGTGTGTGTGTGTGTGTGTGTGTGTGTGTGTGTGTGTGTGTGTGTGTGTGTGCCCATGTGCATGCTTGTGTCTGTGTGCATCTGTGTATATGTGTCTGTGTTGGTGTCTGTCTGCTGTGTGTGTGTGTGTGTGTGTGTGTGTGTCTGTGTGTGTGTTTGTATGTCTGTGTAAGGGGGGGGGGTCTGTATACATTAAGACAATTAATTTTTGTAATGGATCATAGTTTTGAATTTCAGTGTGATTATTGCCCTTGATTACATATGATTAAACTTATTTACAAACTAGATATCCGATAAGCAAAGGAAGTAGGCAGAAAGTAGGACTCTAGTGAAACAATGTAAAACACACACATTTAATGATTAAGCGCTTTTCATCCAATGTATTCACATGAACTTCATCAGACAAAAAAAATCACAATACTCTCTCTTTTTAAATACCCCTCCTTACTAAGTCATGTGACTTTTGAAACTTTCATTACACACATTTGAATAAAAAATAATAAGATAGCAACTGCAACTGGCAACCAAATAGCTGAAATTTAGTTTCTAAAGAGAACTGTTGCTGAATTAACATTTCAGAACCATAAAACAGATTGTGAATATACTTAGATTAGCAGGTTAACATGTTATAGTTTCATAAAGTATTGTCCCATGTACCATATTTGTAGCCCACCATTTGATGCAAAATGTGTGGCACAAATATTTTATATATAGTAAAAGAAATAGCTTAGAAAGCCATCCATCAGTCTGTATTTGCTATGATGACTTTCATTAGACATGATCTGTAAACCAAGCATCCATTTGCACTTGTAGAGAAAGGGAATATTTACCAAGGTTGTAGTAAAATATTCTCTCCGTGAAAAAACATTGGTGTTTGTCAACAGTCCAGGGTATACTCATGAGATGGCCAGTAACTGAGTGAATCAGGAATGCAAAAATTCCAAGTAGCGAAAGGTCATAAATTATGCATGATCCAAATTATGTGGCTGTTACACAATGCTCTGTAAGCAGTACTTTTATCTTCTATCAGAATATGAAATTAATTTCAGGAAGGCTTTGTAAATAAAAATGTTTGCGAGTGTAGAAGTGTTACTGAACCAATAAAACAGAGTCATCACTGCTGAATCTATTCTAAGCTGTTGTCTTTTATTTATATGCTAATAAAAATTGTTCATTTTATAAGAGACTCCCATTGTGTGTACTATAGACTTCCATTATATGTATATTATGCATTGTTGAACTACATTTGGTGAGCCACAGTGATCTGTGCCACACTCAGATCCACAGATATGATGCATACATTTAAGAATATTCATACATGAAGCCATGTTTTTAAATGTATTTCTGAACAGCGTTTATTTTGTTTACTGTTTGCATAAACTGATCCCAACACACTCTCTTCATTTACAAACCAGGCATGTCTAATAAAAGGCAGTAAACATAGCACTATATAATGAGCTGCCATCTTGATTCAAAACTGACAAATAATCTAATAGTCAAATGAAACCAGAGGCTAATACCAAGTCATTCTCTTCTGTGGTTACTAGTATTAATGGATAATAGGCTTATGAGGCAGCTCTAGGTAGAGATGTAAATTATTGCTAGCTGGCACTGCAGACAGCCATGTCAGAATCTGCCACTAATTTTACTCACATTCTTAGGTTCATAGGTAGGTACTAGGCTATTGGCCCTAGGGCCTATATAAGCCTAGCCAAAAAGGTACCCTGCTTTCGCCACCCAAGAAAATTATTTTCCTGTGCTCCTGTCGAGCAGAGGCACAGAGGTGATCCCTGGGGAGAATTTCCTATTTCCCATCCAATCTTCAAGATTTTTCTTGAAGAGTGCTAATGAGGAGCTTTGTTTGATATAGAAAGGTAGTTTGTTCCAGAGTATGGGAAGTCTCTGGGACAGGGCTCTATCCCTCCAGCATGTTCTGTTTATTGTAGTGACAAGGTTTAGGTCCCTAGAGCGTGTAGCTCAGAAGGATTGGGATTTCTTTAAGTGAAGCATGTCCAACAGCTCTGGGTTTGACATAGCTTTGTATGTTAGGCAGAGATTGCCTCTGAGTAGGCGATATGCGATGGAGTAAAGCTGGAGTTTTTTAGACGGTCTGCGTAAGACATCTGTTTGAGGCTGGTAATCCTCTTAATGAGGTATTTCTGCGGCCTTTCCAGTTGTTGTAGATGTCTTGTGAGGTACATACCAAAAGGGGCATTGTACTCTATAATGGGTCTAATAAATGGCGAGTAGAGGGGAACAATGACCTCTTTTTTCCTGGATGAGAAATTTTTTGTGATGAGGTGTGCTACATAGAAGGATTTCCTGACTACTATGGCAATGTGATTATCAAAGGAGAGACTACTGTCCACCTGTGTCCCAAGGTCTCTTATCACACTTTCGGTGTTAAGTAGACTATCGCCTATATGGTAGGTCATGGGTACAGAGTTTTACCAAAGGGGATGACAATGCACTTTTTGGCATTGAGCTTGAGGCCATGGCTTTGACACCAGGCATCTGTGAGGCCCTTTTGTAGGATGTCCACATCGTTAGTAGTTTCAATTATGGCTCCTAGTTTGCAGTCATCTGCAAACTTCGTTAGCCAAAGACCTTCTGTGTTAGCCTGTACTTCAGAAAAGTGGAAATCAAACAGAAGAGGACCCAGGACTGAACCCTGTGGTACTCCACTTGTCACTGTTCTGAAGTCGGATTTGGAGTCTGCTACTTTCACAGTGTGGGTTCTGTCAATGAGCCAGTGGTCAATCCATCTTGTGACATAGGGATTTATACCCAGTTTAGTGAGTTTATCTATAATTCCAGAGTGGGGGATAGTGTCAAAAGCCTTGGCGAGATCTAGATAGGCTGTGTGAACCACCTTACCCTCGTCTACGGCTTTGGTGACTGCTTCAAATAAGTCTATCAGGTTTAGGAGACATGATCTGCCTTTTACAAACCTGAATTGGGTGGGGTCTAGAGTTTGGAGATTACCAATGTCTTTGTGTATAAGATCCATGATGATACATTCCATGGCCTTGCAGACCGGGCTCGTTAAGCTAATGGGGTGGTAGTTCCCGGGGTCCATGGTGACTCCCCCTTTGCGGAGTGGGATAACCATTGCTGTGAGCCAATCAGTGGACACTAAGCCTGAGGTGAGGCTATGATTGAACATGGTGCTTAGGTGGGGTGCCAGTTCATTCTGCAGTTCGTGTAGAACGCAGCCTGGGATGTGGTCAAGTCCCATGTAAGCTGTGTTCTTGGCTTTGGAGAGTGTGGTTTTTACCTGTACAGCCTGATTTGCCAATTATTTGACTGGTAGTCTAGTCTAAGGTGGTTGTTTTGTTATGTATATGCTAGAAAGCTGTACTTATGTTTTATCCATATTAAGTATTAACATTAGTGTAAGCATTGGTTCTTTGCTTAACTGTCTATTATGCTAACATGTTTATAGGTTTATTCATAAATGTATATGCTCTTATTAAGCATATGGCCAGGGACACCATTGCAATCACCAATCCGGTCATCTATACTGGTTTTGACAGTTGCCAGTAAAGTATTCTACTTGATATGTAAGGGCATCCTATTCCAGAAATCGGTGATACATTGAGTTTGGTGCCTGCTGCACCATCTGGTATTTCTGAATCGATCGATTCTCTGCCTTTTGGCTAAGATCAAGTGCAGAATGGGTGTTTGCTTTACAACTGGTTCTGTTTAAGATGAGTTCAGAGAGTGATGGACTGTTCATAGTGCAGACAGCTATGCAGAAATCACTCCTTAGAGACCTTTTCAACACTTTGTAGACACAGAGGGCTTTTAGTCAATCAGAGTAACAAAGGTACTAAGATCTGTTCTCTTTGGTGAGAAAACATTTCAGGTCTTTTGAGCTGGTTTTGATACTTAGCAAGGTATATGCCAAAGGGGACATTATACTCAATAATGGGCCCTATAAGGGAGGAGGTGATATAACCAAAAAAATAATTCCGGCACCAAATGGATATCATTAAGTAGTGTTTTAATACATAGAGCCAAGTACAAAAACAAGACCAGTTTCAGCAAACTATTGTCTTTGCATTTGCATGTACTCATCCACAACCCATACATTTAAATAGTTAATGGAAAGCATCATGTGACAATAATTACATACATTCATTATTTTTTGCCCTGATACCTAGCAGCATTAATATAACAAGGTACTAATTGCCAACCTGCTATATACTGGTAAGTACTGGTAAGCAAAAAAAAAAAGTAAAGGCAATAATATAAAAAAAACTGTGTACAACTATGAATAAGATGCTATAATGCATGACCAGCAGATGATAGCATATGGAGATGCTGACCTCTGTTTGGTGTAATCAAGAGCCACAGATTGATATTATTAGCAATAACATGTATAATAGTAGATATGGAAGGAAATCCCAAAATACAATAAACCAGTCTGGAAAACTCAAAATAATATTTCCTAAAGTAAATTATTCAAGTCAGGATTTTAACATGGCCCCCAAATTAATCATCCATGTTTGTTCCTTTGTATCCAGATCTTGATTTTTTATCAGTATGTTACCAATACCTATAAATACAAAAACTGCACTCTCATCTTGGATAGTATTTTTATGCAGAACATTGTTCATTCCCTTACAATGAATATCTGCGCAGCTATTATCTAACCCAAAACTGAAAGGGATGTGAAGTTTGTCCAAAGTAAAAAAGGTCCATAAAAACATTTAGCTAAGTACATAATCAAGCCGATATTATACATAAGATGCCGAATGTGCTATATCTCAGAAGTGCTACAGCTGCAGAAAATACTAGTATGTATGCTTCATTTGCATAGATATACTACCATTTGTGATTATTAAGATCACTAAATAGTAAGTCATTAGTTTGGCATCATTTCTGAATGTAGATGATTTATTAGGGGGTAAGCAGGTTTTTCAGGCAGAAGGACACGATAAGATAGTCATATTTGACTAGGGAGGGGGATAATAAGTGAAGTGATATAATTGGGAGAACATTTCTTATGTTAAAATCTAGAAGATTAACACCTCTGGTGGGCAGATGGACAATTTAGTCAAGTGTATTGGCATTCGTGAAGTCTAGAAATCTTTGTCCATGTTTTTGTTTTTGATAGCATGCATTTGCCAGCTTATGTGTGGATGGGTAAAGTCACCCATAGGAAAGGTATTTGGATTAATGGCTTACTTTTCTAACCAGTTAAAGTATTCTGTATGCTGCACAGATAGGGTTGCTTCCTAATCAGCCAATGGCAGCCCAATATACACTACTGAGGGTGTAGTCTGCAGACATAATGCTTCTATTAAAGAAGAGATGGAAGAGAAAAAATATTTTCCTGTAATATCTGCTTGCCTTATCTGTTTGAAGTCTTTTAATGTAATTTTGGCTATGAATCATCTAAGATAAACTGACATTCCACTTTGAACTAACTCCTGCCTTCCACCCATTGCTTGCCAGACAGACTACAACTCCCTGTGAACCTGAATTGGATGCAACTATAATGTATGTTACAAATGCAGGACTGGGGTTTATGAAAACCATTCTAAGTCATACTTCTGGCTGGAATAGAAAGTATATAATTTAATTTCCTTTTCTCTTCTGCTGCATTACTATATGTATATAAGGTGCATGCTAAATGTGTATATTTTATTAAGTAAATGGTTTACATAATCTGACTGTATGAGTATTATGTTTCTGTGTTGTATTAAATGAAAATTATAGTCACGTCTTTATCTTAAAGTTTGTTGCAGATGTTCTGCAATATTAAACCCTTCATGTATTAATATTGTGAATAGGTGAGATGTAAACCTAAAGGGGTGTCTTGATAAGACAGATTTTGCTTTTTGTCTTGGCTCCATCAACCATGTAAGAAAGATGTATTTGTGTCTGTAAAGTTCCAGCCATATTCCATCTGCAGCAACATTTCCTAAGCTCATTGGTACAAAAGCAGGCAGATATAATAACACACTTTTGAAGTATGCTGCTCTTTTTATTTCTGATTTTACATTATGGCTAAATTCCAAAAGAGTTGCTCTTGGTGTAAGTCTGTCCTGATTCCAAAAGTCTTGCCACCGGATTCAGCAAGCCCTGCATGGCTTGCAGGACTAGTGCAGGAGCTCCAGCAGGCAATATATATGCCATGCAATCCAGGAATAACCTGTAGGGACGTGCATGAGCGCTCCTGCACTAGTCCTGCTCAGACTCAGCCCCTGTATATAAATGACCCCATTTGCAGGAGAAATCCATGCAAATGAGGTGAATTTGTGATCCAGGAAGCTGGAAACCAGCCATGCAGGACTAGTGTAATCAGTAGAAATGTACTCTGCCAGTAACGGAGTACATTTCAGCAAACTACAAAATGGAGCCATGACAGCTCCAAATAAAGGGTGGATATTATGTAGAAAGCATGCCAGTGGCCAACTATAAGGCCATTGGCATGGAAAACAGTTCCAAAAAGAAAAAAAATCAGCTTTTATTTTTTTTAGCCGCTCTCGGCTCTTTAAGCATAGGGCAGCAGCCCGTAAACGGGATCCATTGGAAAATAAGAAAAAATAAAATAAAATAAGCATTTTAACCAAAATCACTATTTTGCCATTATACTCAATGGCAGGCAGAAGACAACATGGCCAGTGAATAGTGGTTGCTAAGGGGGGAAACTCAGTGTGGGACATGTAACTATACATCAGCAGGCAATCCTATGCAAATGAGGAGAATGATACCGAATCCCAGATTTCCCCTGCATGCTAGTCAACACCCAACATTGTAAGAGCAGGAATAGCTTGTTGCAAGCCTAGGAGTTAGCTGACATCACAGGGGGGGTGTCAGGCATACTGTAAGCGGATTGGAGCTCTGTGGCTCCAGTTTGCCCTTAGATTAGCAGAGCTAAGCAAGGGGCTGTGTCTGTAGCTGCCTAGCACACTTTACATTGCTTAAGCGGGTGTGCATGCCACACACCGTATTTTAAAGGAAAAAAAAAAGTAAACCAGGAAATAGCAGCTCTGTGCACATCTGAGCACTGTGTTTTCATGGTATGCCCCTGGGCTTAAACAGGAAGGCAATGGGAAGGGAAAACTGCAGTAGGAAGGTAATCTAGGAGAGCTAGCATAGCTAGCAGGTGAAACGTATCAGAATCAGCCAATTATTCAGACAGCAGACCAGCGCAGCCCAGAACACTACTCTAAGCTACGCAAACACCTTTCCCTCTGGTTTTTCCCACATACTCTACACCACCGGTGTATACAAGCGGGGAAATTTTAACAAACAAAAACAACAGAATGATAGGGGCTGCAGCAGCTATCAGACATCAACATGTGGAAGAGGCTGAAAGTGGTGAGGATGAGAATGCTGTTGACCAACCCACATTGAGGAGATGGAGAAGGGTGTACAGACCCAGAGTAACCTACCAGGGGCTACATGAGCTGGAGATAGTGGAGCGCTATAGGGTGGACAGGGACCTCCTACAGCAAATTGTTGAGATGTGCTGGCCACACCTGACACACAGAACTAAAAGAGGGGAACCCATCCCAATGGATACCAAGGTATGTGTAGGCCTAGGAATACTAGCCACAGGTACTTCCCAAAGCCCAACTGGGGATATCATGGAGATCTCACAGGCATCAGCATCCAGAGTATTCAACCAGTTCCTGGATGCCATGTCAGCACATGCCAGTGAGCATGTATATTTCCTCAACACCTGTGAGGTGTTGGTCAGCAATATGTGTCTCTTCTACCAAATAACAGAATACCCTGAGGTGGTGAGTGCTATAGACTGCATGCACATATGCATCAGAGCACCATCTGGTGAGCGGGGTAGGGTCTACATCAACCGCAAGGGCTTCCCCTCCATCAACTGCCAGGTCATGTGCGATGCCCAGGGCATTATAATGAATGTGTGTGCTGGCTGCCGAGGAAGCTATCATGATTCCCACATCTGGCATCTGACACAGCTGTACCAGAGATTTGCCAGTGGGGGCATTCCTTGCGGTCACCTAGTGGGGGATGCTGGTTACGCACTGGAGCCGTGGCTGATGACACCCATCAGAAATGCACACACACCTGAACAAGAATGCCATAATGAGGCATGCACACAAACCAGAATCATAATAGAGCATGTGTTTGGGATGCTCAAGTCATGATTCCAGTGCCTGGAAACATCCGGTGGAGCCTTGCAGTACTCACCAGCTACATGTACCCAAAGTGTTATCGTATGTGCTATGCTACACAATATGATCCTGTGGAAGCAGCTGCAGCAGGAACAGCATGGGGCAGGGCCACACAGCCCCCCACCAATGCCAAGGCCTGCACAGGCACAGAGTGACTCAGAGGAGGAACAACCTGAGCCTTCCCCAGTAGGCAGATGGATGCATGCCCTGTATGCCATGGCCTTGGCAAAGAGGCAACACATAGCACATACATTGACACAGTAGGGACCCAGGGAATGACACCTCCCTCTGACTCACACATATAGTAAAAGGGATGCCAAACATGACACTACCTGTGCTCAACCATGTATAGGGAGTGTATTATGCGCATCTGACATAGGCAACCCCCAACACCATCCTCAATACTGGCACACCCACAAGGTACGTCACTCCCCTTACTGATTGCTGATTGGAGTAGTATGTGTTGTTACTTGTATCTATGGTATGGATGTGAGCATGCAAGGGAATCAGGTGGCTGAATGGGATGCCAGCAGATAGTAGACACCTGTAGTGGCAGCATGAGATCTGTAACAAATACGGGTGTCACCATAGTAGCCAGTACTACACATGGTGACAAAACCCACTACAGGAAATGTGCTGGGCCATATGTGTATCCATGTGACACACACATGCCAGTCAGGGAGGTTCACATACCCAACAGCAGTCACAGCCAGCAGGACAGGTGTAGACAATCACAAACAAACCCTGTGCTAAGACCACTGAATGATGCCTATGGGTAACCTCCCTCCAGGCCTAAACAGACAGACTACAGCAGGTCAGGCAGTGGGATGTTAGCTCTGAAGGGTAGGAAGTCAGAAACTAATATACAGGTCAATCAAATGTAAGACCTGTAGTACACTGACATGCCTCTAGTCAGCATGATAGGTTAGGAAACAGAGTGAAATGGAGTACTTGACATACTTGTACAGTCATAGCAAATGTGTACAAGTGTCAGGTGTGCCCCCCCCAATCCTGTGTAGCAATGTAGGAACAAGTGTAGCCCCCACAGCCTATATAGACATGTAGTAACAGTCAGGTGTGCCCCCCAATCCTATGTAGACATGTAATAACAGTCAGGTGTGCCCCCAATCCTGTGTAGCAATGTAGAAAGAATCAGGTGTGCCCCCCCATATCCTATGTAGACAGTAGTAACAGTCAGGCGAGCCCCCCAGTCCTTTGTAGACATGTAGTAACAGTCAGGTGTGCCCCCCCAACCCTACTTAGACATGCAGTAACAGGTGTGCCCCCAATCCTATTTAGAAATGTAGTAACAGTCAGGTGTTCCCCCCAATCAGTACAATTCAGTACAATACAGTAACATGTATGTGTAGGTATAATACCAGTGGAGCACAGATGCCCAGAGGTGGCCAAGGTAGCAGGATAGATTGTAGCATTTGCACAATATGCAGGTATGTGTGTGTTAGGTTGGTGTGTGTTTCATATTGTGTGAGAGTGGTCAGTATGTATGCATGTTGAGGTATGACCTGGTGACCATTGCCCACTACTGCTGATGACAGGGCCAAGTCATCTCAACTGCAGTGCCAAAGACAATTCCCACCACTATAACACATGCTAGCAGTAAGTCATAGTAAATATATGGTGGTAATATGTGTCACCATCTGAAAGATTGACATGGCAGGCAGTTGGGCTAGATATAGAAGCAGTACGCAGGGGAAAGTACTTCAGACATACAGTATATAATGTGAAACTGTGAAATGGACACACCCTTGGAATTGTACATACAGGTATGCATTACATTACCTGGGCCTGCAGTAGGGGATACCAGTGTCTTCTGGCCGAACACTTGCAGATCACAAAGGTGGTAGGACTGATGTATTGGGAAACAGCTGATGTACCTGCACATGCCAGCATAACTGGAATGCCCCATGCATATCTGTGCATCAGATGCAAGTAGTGCTCATAGCACACATGCACTCAGCTCACCCAAACAACACCCACAGGTACCTTTCTGGTCGTATCCCTGCTGTTGGGAATGGGTACAATATGACCCCACCTCTATATAGCAATAGCAAAAGAATGCAGCATGCAGTGCCGGTGTCCAATGCAGGTGTGTTCCTAGCTGTAGGTATCACCCTGCCGGCATCCACAGCACCTGATCAAGACTGATAGAAAGTATTGGCATGAACACCTAGCACACCTACCCTGTCACCCCAGGGGAATATGCTGTACGGTGGTCTGAGACTGTAGGACTGACAGAATGCAATGGCCTACCACAGCTGGCCTGCATCACCACCACATTGCCTACAGGCCTCTGCCAAAGGCCTGTGTCTCACACATACTGCCAATGCATGTTATGTCATGGACACCCAAATAACAACATAACACACTCCACATAAGCCATATGCAAGGCCATGTGGACAAACCACAGTAACATGTCCCAGGTCCCACTGCATGAACTGTGGACCAACACCAAAACACAGCTGTGGTGAGGTGATAACCTTAGGGAAATTATCAGAGAATGCATGCATAATGTATGGAAGAGGATAGAATAATTGGGGGAAGTGGGAGCATGGGCAGCATGGAATGTGCAAGGTCCGACAGCTGTGTGCACACACTATCCCTGGCTGCAAACACATAAATGGGTGGCTACAAACCTGCCCATACACCACAGTAGGGGTAATGTCCTGACTCATGGCCCCTGCCTCTGGGTAACCTGTGTGAATCTGTACAGCAGTGAGGTATTGCCACAGCAAGATAAGGCCATACTGTCATGTCGATGGATGCAAAAGTATGGGAACCTCTGCCAGCAATGTACCAAGGTGCTGAACCGGATACACAGACCCAGCAGCAAGTGTCTGCAGCTCCCCCTCCAGAATGGCATAATTTACCATGAATATGTAGGCATCTACCCACAATACCAGACACAGCTGCAGTCACCCTTGTCCCCCAGGACATCACTGTGAGCAAGAATGTCCACCTAACTGTACTTGAGGACATAAAACATCACAGTGTATAACAGCACACATGCCTGAATATCTCTGATAACACCAGTACCATGTAGCAGAAGCAGCACAGACACAATCGCCTACAGTACACACTACCCCCTGCACAGTTTGTCCCCATATCGCCAAATGATCTATGGATACATTGCAGAAACATTTTGCTACCTGTAGGTGTACAACACAAAGGTCTGCACTGGAGTACAAACTACCTGGAATGGATCCACACATTCAGTACAGAAGGGCATACTGGGCATGCTCACACACTTAGAGAAAGAAATGAAGGCAATGTCAGACAACAACATACTGAAAGGTCATACTGGGCATGCTCACACACTTATACAAATGAAGCCCATGTCTGCAAACAACAGTGGACCATACATATCTGACAGTTGCAGATGTTAATGCATACACGCCTCAGTATGCACCAGACATGCTTTGCACATACATTGGATAGGAATATAGACATATATCCAAGGATGACACACTATAATAAGCCAAATGTAGACATACATAGATGTGTGGAAGAGAGTGACTGTGACAAAGAGCCATCCATCAGGAGGCCTATCCCACCTTGCACACAGCCAAATGGCTACAACCACATGATGTGTAAATGTCACTCACTATAGAAATGAGCCACTGGTATCCATCAGCATTTCAGACTATGTGGTGCAAGTGCTAGCTGTGCAACATGACTGTACAAGGCAGTAGTCATCTAGCAGTTGTATACACATACCTGCGGAATATAACCCTGTGTGTACCTGCATGTGGTATGTCAACCTCTAGATGAATGTGTTATGGCCCATGCACACACACTGTCCTCCCCATAGCCCTACTATGACAAGCCTGCTGATGTTATCCACTTTGAAATACACCTTTGGGAATGGACTATCCCAGTATTCTCTGTGGTGCATCCTAAAACTGGGTAATGCTGTAGTGTGATAAACTAGTTAGGTAGGAGTTCTAATCCCAGACATGGCAACTGTGTGTGTGTGTTGTGTGTGTGTGTGTGTGTGTGTGTGTGTGTGTGTGTGTGTGTGTGTGTGTGTGTGTGTGTGTGTGTGTCTCTGTCTGTGTAGGGAGCAATGCTTTTTAGGCTAATCAACCTCACTACATTTCAAATGCCCTACTTTGGCAAGGCTGCTGATGTCATTCACTGTGAAATACGTCTTTAGAAAGGTGTAGCCCAGTAATCTCTGTGGTGTGTCCTATAATAGCATAATGCTGTAGTGTGATATAGTACTCTGGTAGGGATTCTAGTCCCACACATGGCAAGTGTGGATGTTTGTGTGTAAGTTCCTTTGTTTGTGTAGGGAGCAATGCATTTAGGCTACTCACACTCACTACAGATCAAATGCCCTACGTTGGCAAGGCTGCTGATGTCAGTCACTGTGAAATATACCTTTGGGAAAGGTGTAGCCCAGTAACCTCCATGGTGCATAATGCTATAGTGTGATATACTACTCTGGTAGGGGTTCTATCCCCACACATGACAAGTGTGGATGTTTGTGTGTGTGTTTCTATGTCTGTGTAGGGAGAAATGCTTTTTAGACTAGTCACACTCACTACAGCTCAAATGCCCTACTTTGGCAAGGCTGCTGATGTCATTCACTGTGAAATACACCTTTGGGAAAGGTGTAGCCCAGTAATCTCCGTAGGGTGTCCTATAACAGCATAATGGTATAGTGTGACATAGTACTCTGGTAGGGGTTCGATTCCCACACATGGCAAGTGTGGATGTTTGTATGTGTGTTTCCATGTCTGTGTAGGAAGCAATGCCTTTTTAGGCTAGTCACACTCACTACAATACAAATGCCCTATTTTGGCAATCCTGCTGATGTCATTCACTTTGAAATACACCTTTGGGGAAGGACTACTCCAGTAATCTCCGTATTGCATCCTATAACTGCGTAGTGCTGTTGTGTAATAAACTAGTTAGGTGGGAGTTCTAATCCCAGACATGGCAGGTGTGTGTGTGTGTGTGTGTGTGTGTGTGTGTGTGTGTGTGTGTGTGTGTGTGTGTGTGTGTGTGTGTGTGTGTGTGTGTCTGAGTTTGTCATTCATATCCTGTGTGGAGGTGGCTGTGAGTGTGTAACAACCAGACTCATTGTGGAGAGGGTTTTGCAAATATCTTATATGGTGGCCCTATTATATGTCACAATGTCCACCTTATAAGGATAACAGATGTGAAATAGCCGAGAGGCTGGGGTGCCAATCCATACCCTTACATGTGACATCAAGGCCTGGCGAACAAAGTTAGCCACCCTTGTACTACCCACAGAACACTATCAACCCATGTCTCATACACAAACACACTTGCCTAAGCAACAACCGCTATATTGGTAGTACCCTGCATATTGCTCACAGATAGCAACCGTGATGTGATACAGTGGACTATAGAGGATATGGCACCCTGTCCATCAGTACAATGGGCATGTACATGCAGACATTGCGCATTCACTATGTTTCCCACTGGACATGTGCAACACCTGAGGTGCCATCAAATGTGACCCACAAAGTACATACCATGCCTTAAACACATGTCCTGTATGGATAGATGCCACTGACACCAGGGAATACCTGTATCATGCTATCAATGTAGGTGCAGGGTCAACCTGCTGTCCATTACCAGTTCCCGCCACATGAGGTCAGGACTGGCACATCTGATGATAACAATCTGTGTACACAACATAGGCCAGATACCCCAGGTACAGTTCCACATGTCACTGTACATGCATGTGGGATGTGTGCATATTGCTGTGCATTGCTTGCCATGTATGTGTTCTATAGCCGATGACATGGATGGTGTGTCTATGTCATGGGCTAAAGAACACATACATGGCAAGCAATGTACAGCAATGGTCATGCACAATAGTTACCCAGGTGACTGGATGGTGAATACAGTACCCATCTGTGTCGGCCAATCCAGACACTACACCCCAGAGGCACACTGCAGACCATTGTCATGTGGCCTGATGCCAAGGTATACCCATCACCTAGCCTTGTATAGCCATCTGGCACAGTAAACCACTACACACTCGTGAAGCAATGCACCCATGCATGTCAGTACTGGCACCCTCTGTCTGTGTGTGTGGTGTATGATGCTTTTGACCACATTCACAGTCACTACAACCCCACTGGCATACTGAAGCATGCTGTCTGATGTCAGACATCTCCACATACCCTTTGCCCATATAACCTCTGGATAACCCCTGCGGTGCATGTGATACCTGCACAGTACTGTATTTTGGCAAACTAACTAGTGAGGAGGTTTATTCCTGACCCTGCCAAGTGTGTCAATGTGTGTGGGTCCCAGAGAGAGTGTGGCTGTGTTGACACTGACACCTGTTCATGAGGACAAGCACATGTACTACACCTACCGTATAGCTACAATATCACTGTTGCAGATGTCACTCACCATCACATATACATTTGGAAAGTTCCTCAACATGTAAGCTATGTGGCACATCCAATAACTGCATAGACATGTGATAGCAATACATAGTCAGTCAGGGGTTTGATACCCTGTACTGGTAGGTGTGTGACGCAAACATGCTTAGGTTTTACTCTCCCACCCCCTCTCTGACCTATCTTTGCCTCTGTCTGCCTCTCTCACTCCCTCTCTGGTGGATGTGAAGACTTACACCTGCTTTGCTTAGGCAGCAGCATGTGTTTTGTAAGTGATGCTCATGATCAGCTGATGGCCTCTGCACGAATTGCAGCCCTCCTCTAGCTGATTGCATGTGGAATAGCTGTGGTAACATTCCCATAGCCAATTGCATGGAAACACTCCAATATCTAGGACCATCATGTTGGTGTTGAGCGATTTCATTCACTGTGAGCAGGACCTAGATCTGTTGTTTGGCAATCAGCATCTCAGATGGATTAGGGATTTACCTCTAACAACATACACTGTATAAACAGGCCAACACACAGGAGGGGGATGTGCCTGACATGACTACAGAATGTAAGTGTTGTTATTCTGTATTTGGAGTAATGTTAGTTTAACAGGGTGTGTGTGGATATGGCTGGTCTACATTTTTAATACCTATCATGACAGTGCTATGTTTCTGAGGAAACCCCATCTGTAGTGTTTTCTGCAGACTGGGCAGTGTCTGGTGCCTTTTGTTTCTTGTGTTACTCACAGGGCACCTATCTGTGAACTGCAGAAGCATGGTGTGAGGACTGCAGTCAGTACATGGTGACAGACATGAGAGTTACTGACCTCATATCCCTCATAGGACATATGTAGCAACAAACCCTGTTACAACAGTAAATGTATGAGGTTATCACACCAACATGTCAATACTGGCCTTGTGTTTGTATCTCGAGCCACAACTCTGTCAACCTGTGTACATATGTCATGCAGTAAGAGGTGCATATGTCCTGTACACCATAATTTATTGACATCATATCTGATAACAACCCAGTGAGATATCAGACTGTGACACATGTTATGTATAGTAGGGGCTCTCTTTGAGGACATAACCTGGGCATTCTGTGGTTGTGTGTACAGTACTGAGGTCTGTGTACTTATGGTAACTGTCTACAGTGTGTGTATTGTGAATATGTACCTTGCCTGTGTACAGACTGTGGTAGATGTCATTGTTCTTGGTCCTGTTCTATCTGATGTTACACGCTGCTCCATTGTATGTTACCCTATCAGCTTACATGTCTGTAGGGCCAAACACACACATGTCCCATACCACAGACAGGCATCAGATCACATTGTGTAGTGGCCCAGTATATGTAGGGTTAGTGTGTGAGTGGCACATATGAGGATGGTGTTAATCAGATATTCCATATACTGTAATATTATGCTAGCTATCATATGTGGCTGTGACTGTGTTTACATTGGTTGTGGTTATGCACTTTCATACAGGTGTCTGTTACTCTGTGCTGTGACATGCCTGTAGAGCCTGCTATATATGCAGGTACATGTGTATTCCCCAATAAGAAATGTAGGCCAGTGTTGTGACAGTCTGCCTGTATCCTGCACAGCACTTTGTTACATGCCTAGCAGCTTAGTGTACTTACCCAGTGTGATGTTATGTCCAGATACTTGCCATATGTACTGCTGCCAGGCCACCATAACAGTCATGTATGTCAGACAAAGCAGTGGGATAATGTACAGATATATGTCACTAACTAGTGGGTAGTATGTGGCCATAGCACCTTTGTACCAGTGGTTATTATGTGTCAGGAGAGACAGGAGTGTGTGAATGCATAACCTATGGGGGCAAATGTATACCAGTATTTACGTGATATATCCATCTACATGGCTGTTAACATCCACATTGTCAGGCTTGGTCCACATGTCTTGCACTAAGGGGTTCTGTGTATACCTCTGGACTGACCAGAGTGTGTCAGACTGTCCACATTTATTGGCCATATCAATGCTGTAGTCCACCTGATCATTACTGTGCTAGCAGTGGTACTGTACTATGATGTCCTTAGGATGTCTGTCAGTAGCCAATGGCGCACATGTTAAAAGCAGATGTGACCTCCACACACAACATGTCTGTGAAGACAACCCCTATCACAGTAGCAATAGTCTACATATATACCTGCACTACATACCTGACATCCCCTTGCACTAAGAGGTTGGGAGTATTGGGGCTCAGGTAGGGTTCCACTCTATGTTCAGGACATATGGTGGACATATATGTATATATAATTATCCATATATCTATATAGATATATACACATATACATATCGACATACATAGATGGATATGTATATGTACCTATATATACATATAAACACTCAGATATATACATATACACAGCAATATATGTCTACACATATACAGATAGAGATACATATGCACATATACTTATGGATATCTACATATATATATATATTGACAGCAATAGGTATATCAGAATAGATATGTATGCACATATAGTTATAGATATCTACATATATATCTACATAAATAGGCATATCTGTACACATAGGACGTGCATACATATATAGCTATATATATACATATATATATATATATATATATATATATATATATATATATACATATATATCTGTACATACGAAGAGATGTACACATGGCCATATATTTGTTGCACTATACAGATGTACATACAGACATCTGTATGAATATACATGTGTATGTACATGTAGACATATATCAAGATATTATATGTACATATACATATTCCTGTCATGTGTAAACCTCATGGTTGTGTATACTCTCCCAGATGTATCTCACTGTATGTATCTGCTATGTGTACATTATGTTAAAACAACATATGTGATGCAACAGTCATATTAATAACAAGTACAACACAATTGTGGAAGTAAAGGCGATTGTTCAATACTAATCAATATGTGTATTGACAGATATCTTGGAAAAACAACATCTGTCTTCACAGTGGTCATGGGGTAGCGGTTAAGTGTTGTGACTTTAGTGTACAGGGTCTGGGATTCAAGACCTGCAAGGGCTGTTCATTTTGTTGCTGGGCAGAACAAGGGCTGTTGGATACAGAGTGGTTAAGGGAGTTTTGAGCAGCTTTAAGCATGTTTGTGTGGGTTTGTGCAAAGCTAAGCAGTGCTAAGCTACAGGTAAACATACGGGCACTTGCACAGTGTAGGCTTTGCTTACCAGTGTGCAAATCAGCTCAGCTGTTATATTGCAGCAATGTTGATACCTGCTAAGCATGGTTTAGCCCTGGTAACCAGTTCACACCATCTGATAACATAGCAGGGTAATGACATCTGTAAGAAGTGTATGTAATGCCATATACAATACATGCACCTATGTGCTGTCATTACAGTGAAAAGGGTGTGAGTGTCATGTCTGGGACACAGATGTATATGAGGCCTGTACAGCACTGTTATCCACGTGACTGTGTTACATACAGGAGTAGTAGCCCAGGGTACATGCTGTCACACTGGCATGTAGTGTATCATGGCGGTACTATTGTTGACTGTGCCTACCCATGCAAGAGCAGAGTGCTAAATGTAGTACTGACAACAGGCACACCTACAGGCATAGCTGGCCTCTGAAGCCTCCCTGTTGTATCCATGGTGTGTGAGCTGTGTCACAGTATATAAACCCTACTGGGTAATGATCCGACATGTGGAATGTAACTGTAGACTACTGTCTGTACAGCACATGATAGCAAGGGCTCTTGACATGTAGTTATGGCATACATATTATTGTCAAACGTCTGTCTGTCAACATATTCATCCTACTGCATAGCTACTTGCCAAGCTGATGACTGTCAGTCCCTGTACAGATGTGCAGATGGCAGGTATCCCACTGGGATATGTACAGGCATCCTAAGTTTGATTGACACTGACATGTCTGCCCAGCTGTGTAAGAACTGGCACATATTGGAGATAACACCCTGTATGCACCACATGCCACGGGTACCTCCACTACACTACCACAGTCAACTGAGCATGCTTGGGTACAGGTCTCCATCAAAGACACTAATCGGGTGTTGCAATGTATGTTGCATGCATGTCAACATGATCACCTTAGTGGCCATGTGCAGGATGCACCTGGAGGAATGGCTGATGCATGTCAGTCTCACCCTGAGGGTCACCACAGTAGTGTCTGCCCATACCTTGCCTGCTGCCAAATGGCAGGTGGTAGGATACCACTGTACACACAACCCCTACACAACCCATCTCTCCTTGGACAATAACTAGGTACACAGCTATGACTACCTGCAGAGATGCACCCCAATACTGACACACATGACTGAGTATAGTAATGTCTGTGTGTTAGCACATCTGTACATGGGAATTCCATGAGGGCCTTCACAATCACCGCAACACCCATTGCCATAGCTAGTTGTGGCTGCTGCTGTATAGGACATTACATGTACCCTGCTAAGCTCCTCTCCATGCTGGCTACACAAGCCTTGCAGTACCATCACAACAGTGTTGTACAAATGGGTTGATATGCATGGGATACCTATTGTGTTCTGGCAAGTGTGTGCATGTCCGTTTATCTGTAGGGTACAGCATTCTGAGTCCACATACTCCTATTACAATACCCATTGCCACACAGTAGTATAGATAGTGTTGTTGCTGCCCATAGGTGAGGCATGACAATGCAACACCCTGCTATGTGTGTGGCATGTGCATTAGATGCATATCCCTGTAGTACCACTGTTGGGATCTGCAATGGGTTGTATCGCAGTCGTGGCCAATGTGTAATGGTGGGTATGTCAGAGTGTCATCATGGGTTTCAGGGAGTACAACATTTACTGGTTGATTTGAGTGCTGTGTACACTGTCATTACACCAAGGTACACCTGGTATATGTCCCATGTACCATGTTATGATTACTACTGTCACCATCAACCATACAGGTAACTAATACCACAATCCAGGCCAGTTATGCATGTGCTGTGTGCAGCCTACCAGTAACACATTGGATACATGGGCAAGTTAGTTAGCAGTCAAAGGCCCAGGTCTCTCAGATGTGTGTCTGCCTGTTATGTGTCTGTTAATGTGTATATGAAGGTATGTCACATTATGTATTTTCCATATACACCCATTACATCCACCATTAGCATACTGTACATGTCTGGGGATCCTCTGCATGTAACATATATCCTGGGACACACCTCACCCTAAATGCTGTGTGGTGTGTGCAATGGAACCTGCACACTTCAGTATCACTACATAACTAGGTAGGGGTCTAGTCCCAGTGTTGCCAAGTAACAGGGTGTGTGTATGTGGATGGGCCTACATCAGGTTGCAGATTATACACACTCCAGCGTGTCACCTGTCCATGTGACACAGGCAATAGCTGTTATACAAACCTGTGATATGTGTTCAACTGTACCCTTGGTATGCCATGGTGTCACCACAGTGTCATACCCCATTGTGCAATATGACTGCAGGCCATCCTCGTGCTGACATGGACACCTACAACACAAGTGGATAACATTATAGAGACCACAATCAACCAGTGTTACTAACAGCTATAATGCATCATTGCTGGATGGCTACATTAACTGACATATATGCATTACACTTTACTCCTTACATGTTACACTGCAGTACTGTGGTACACTGCAGTACAGCCACCATGTGCATCAGAACCATATTAGCCTGTCCCTGCATTGATGGTATGGATGACAGGGATGTGGCGCAGGTATCATCATATGCACAGGGTGTGTTGTTGGTTTGCCAGAGGCCGAGGGTGGGCCATATATTTGGCACTACATGTGTGGGTGAGGGGTGTACTGAGGTGAACTGAGAGTGGTGATGTGGTGTGTGTAGGTATGGGGTTGACCTAGGTGTGTTTGTATAATGTGTGGGTATGCATGCACACAGTTCTGCCATGTGGCTGTCCTACACAGGTGTTTATAAACAGCTGCAGACCATACCTGGCAGGGAATGCAGTTCACTTTCTCCGGCGATGGACAAATGGACTGTGCCTGCCAGGGTTTCCATGGGCATGTCCAGGTACAGGCCCTGATGTGCTACTCTCACCTGATGATGACAAATGTCCGCTGGTACCAGGTCCCTCCTGGGACTGGCCAGGACCACGTGCTCATTGCCTGCTGTGGTGTGGTGTGGACAGCACCCCCCCCATAGTGCCGGGGCTGGTACTGCCACTATTGGAGCCCCTTGGTGTCCTAGCACATCCACATTGACTGCCAGCTGTTGGCGTTGCTGGCCTACATCCTTGCGACTACCGTCGCACTCCCACCACATGTTCAAGCATGGACAGACCACAGTCGATCAGGGCCATCATCTCACCAGACCATCTATCCATGAATTCAGTTAACGCATGGATAGCACCAGCCAGTTTACAGGTGTTGTCACTCGCAGATGTGAAAGAAACCCTCTGCAGCCTCAGGCCCTGTCTGGTGTAACTTTCTATATTTGGCTGCGCCGCCATGACAGCCTGAAATATGCGCCTGCTGGTAGCACCTGTGTTGCCTCTGCCAGGGGCATGATGTGCAGAGGCCCTACCATGGCCATCGTGGGGCAACTGCCTATGTGGTGCCCTGCCAGACATCCAGTTATGCCAGCTGCAACCAGACACAGTAGGCATGGTTATCACACTTTCCTGTGCACTGCCACCAAACGGCAGCTGTCCCTCCACTATGGCCACTGGTGATGGGGTATGTATAGGCACTCAAACTGTGTGCGGGGTTGGGGAGGTTAAAAGGGGGATGTCAAATGATGGTGCTGTTTCAGCCCCTGACAACCCCACCTATGCCTCAACAGTACTATCATCATCTTCAGTGTCTGTATGGGCACCAACATCAGATTGCATGCAGGAGGGATCCTGACCCACCTTTTCACCTGTGGGGGAAAATAATAAACACACTTTAAAACCTGTACAGCATTACCTAACAGTTCACACACACACACACACACACACACATACCACCATAATACCTACCTGTTCGTGACTTTGCAGACAGTCCCACGTATATTTCCATGTGTTCCCCATCCTGCATTACATTTGGTAGCATACGCATATTGATACCACTCATTAGCATATCAGTCCTCTAAATGCCTAAACAAGTGATCACAAGACCTGCTACTACATTACATGCCTGACCTGTGTGTAGCGGTTTTAGATGGCCTCACTGTTGCCATTCAGTGTTCGTCCTGTGTATGTCCAGACATCATGAGCAAGGCCCCTATATGTGTGGGCTACTATGTTCACTCCATAATATCATGCACTGTTGTGTCATGTGTATGTATTGCTCAGTACATGCCAGATATGCTGCTCAATCAGCCTATCATGTGACAACTGTAATATATGGATATACTCCATGGTGTTGACTAGTACTTCCCCAATGCATATGTAGTGCTGCATATGTGAGTTGTCAGTCATCTCTCTGCTGAATGCGATATTAAGGGTATACCTGGTGTCTACCTTCCCTCTCAATGCCTGTTCCATGCTACAAACCTTATTATATTATCAGCTGTTCTGTGATTACATACATGACAAGTATTCCTGGTGTGTAATGTGGCAGTCCATATCCATGGACTGCATGATCCCAAAGGGAGGTACTACTGTATGGACAAACCCACAATCACACATGTGCATACATGGCCACCCATACAAACACACACACATGTACACATGCATCCTACATGCATCAACCTCCCTCCACTTCATCAGAGTGACCCTACAGACAAACTAACTACCCACCAGGATGCACACACACACACACACACACACACACACACACACACACACACACACACACACACACACACACACACATATATACAGGTGAGGTTGCACAATGATAGTACACACAGTCTTCCTATTACCCATCTGTCAACATGCATAACATATGGTACACAACAGCATGCAGTCCAGCTATAGTCAATACATGCTAGCAATAGTATACATGTGTGTGATGCATATGCTGCGTCACTAGGTGATGCCCCTTCCCCTGGATACCACTGCACCCATGTACACAGTATTGCTGTGCACCTGTTCTGCACCCTGCCATGTACTGTGCACCACACCTCACAGGTGTACAACCCATTGCTGAACATGTAGTACTGTGTCAGTTATGTCAGCTTTAATGCTTACAGCCCCTATATTTTTCAGCAACACATACCTGGGATGATATGTGGACAGATGTCATTTGTGAATGCCTGATGTCTGATTTACAACTCTCAACATCAGTGGACCATGTATGACCAATCCAATGCTCTTACACTGACAACCATCAAAGCATACCATGGCTATGGGGAGTGTACACACCCTTATTGATATGACGCACCCATCATTGAGCTGCCATGGGAACACATCACCGCATATCTTAACAGTACATGAGCCCGACATGTGACATATGTCCTGTACTTTCACATGCAGTGTCTATGTGTTAGGTGTACAGATGCTGACCATGATGTATACACTCCGTGTGGGCATGTGTGTGCACACCCTTATGATGGTTTTTTGCACCTATTGTTATGTGTACTACAGCAGTCACTACTCCTGTCAGGGGTATACTAGCGTGGGCCATCTGCATTTGCCAGTTTATGTTCAGTCTGCCCTACACATGTCCCCCTAATCTGCTTGATTGCAAGGTCTACTCATGTGCACATCTTTTGGTGTTCACACATTGTCGTCACTATTGCTGTGGGGGTAGGGTTACATCTGCCACAGTTCCTGAACCTGACTATGTGCAGATACAGCCATTCTTAGCATCCTTAGGATCCCTGCTGCAGTGCACTGGTGTGTCATGCTGCCCCCTCAGCCTTTTTGCAGATGCATAACAAGTAAGGCCTACACATGTGTGTCACTTTCCAGTGTCCTATACACTGAACACCACATGTTACATCCTAGTCCCAGCTGATACTGTGGACCACAGTAATGCCTTATGCCATAGTGTAACTGCAACAGTTGCCATTGTCCTACAAGTATATACATTGGTGTTGCACTGTATATGGGTGTTGTTCCAAGCATGTCCCTACTCTAGGCCATGTCTCCCACCATTATGTTACTCCCTGTGGACACATTCCGCAATGACAGGATGTTAGTTATCATGCAGGTGTCTGACATACCCTTCCAATATCCCATCATGGTCACCACTGTGATGCCGTGCATTTAACAGCAACAATACATGCACATGTACAGCATGCATTCTGGGTAGGTATGTTAGATGTGTACTTGGAATATAACATCACCATTACATGTCCGGTGTATTGGCAATCATCTCCATAAACCATACTCACCAGTTACAGGCTGCTGCCTTGGTGGTATACTGGAGGGACCTACATAAGAGAGTGAGAGATGCAAAGTCAGTGGCCACACCTGTGGCATTGCTACAGGGTGGGTGCAGCATTACAATACATCAACAGTACATGTCCACAATACTACCACATATGCACATCTGTTTATCACTACTATGCAGCAACAAACTATATCTATGACATGTTAGATATGCATGATCTACCTGTAGTATATATCTATAGATGTATGCATATGTATTATATATGTTTATACATATATATATATATATATATATATATATATATATATATATATATATATATATATATATATATATATATATATATATATATCTACATATAGAGATATGTTATATCTATGTAGATATTAATATATATATATACACCCACATGCATCTACATGTTGAAATACATTTCCTGTGCTGTTGAATGACTGAGCTGGATGATATGTTTGTGGAAACATCAGGGTTATGTTTATCTGACATGACTTTGTGGTAAATCACTTTGGCTATGGTGTGCAGGGACCTGGGTTAAAGCATTGCAAAGGCTGTTTATTTTGTTGGTGGGCAGAACAAGGGCCATTGGATGCAGAGTGATTAAGGCACTTTTAAGCAGTTGTAAGTGGGTTTGCGTGGGTTTGTGAGGCCAGTTACAGTTTCTTAGTTAGCTTCTAAATTGCTTAACCTGTGTAGGCATTGCTTACCCCCATGCAAACAAGCTTAAACCTGCTTACTGCTGCTTAAAAGTGCTTACTCCCGCTTACCCCCGCGCTAATTTCTTTAAAAGAAAAGAAAAAAGGGTTGATAAGAAAGTGGTGAAAAAGGGACACAAAGAGGGAAAGACAGTGGGGAAGATTGCTATGGATTTGCAGGAGGGTATAGGGAAGGTCCATAGCTGCCCATTTCTTCTACAACAATAACTGTGGATATACAATGAATTTGGAAGTAGATTTGGACAACCCAACCTCAGAGAGAGGGGTGAGGACAGCAATAATATGTTGTCATGCCATTTAGACCAGATTACATGTGTCCAGTGGACACATGTGCGAGAAGGACAGGTATGTATGGGGCGAGATTTTCTTTTGGGAACAGATTGCCCTTTTATTTTTTTTTCATGTGAGAGTGGGATATTGAGAATAGATAGTAGGTATATTTGGGGAGGTAGGTTGGGTAGGGTAGCAGAAAAGACAAACAAGATGCATATAGGGGCAGTATATGACACATGTGGGGGGTAAACACATTGATGGGGAGGGGTGTTGAGAAATCGGAAGCCCATGAGCTCCCTATTGGAAACAGTGGGACTGAGATCCCCGCCCATGGACAGTCACCACTGCACCTTTACAGCCCCGAAGGTGGCTGTGCTGGGGCTGAGTTGGAGAGCCAGACAGACCCTCTAGTCAAGACATACGGCCTTCAAGCTGGTGTAAAAAATCTCCAAACTCATGACTGAGCTCTCTATGCACCATGACCCGGACCTGGCGATGGGTGACAGCTTCCTGTCTGTGCCCGCTCCCAGAGGGGAGAGCCCCATCTCCTGAGGCGGTTCCACCTGAAGGTGGTGCAGGACCAATGGACAAGGAGGTCCCGGGTTGGGCCCCAGATGCACTGGTGCCCAGTGCCACGGCCAGCTGAGGTGGGACAGGTGGGCTTGCTGGGACCCGCATTCCCATACCTGCTATGGTGTATATGGTGTATCAACATATGTGGGTTAGTAATAGTCAACACATTCCAGGGTTAGGTATAATAGCATGCATAGATATTCCCATTAACCCAGACACCAGATAAGGAACATTTGCATAGCAAATGGAACACATGCATATATGGGACCACAGTGGTAATAACAATAGCATGTAGGTATGTTGATGGCACCATGCCACCAATGTTGGACTATTTCAACATAGCACATGCATAGAAACAGATTTAAATAATTATCATCCAATAGGACATATGTCTCAACATAACAGTGGAGTCATCACATACTAGTTGAGCTGGGTATTTAGTGTATTGTTGGAGATATGGTGATGGGGGGAGATGTCAATTAACAACTAGTATATTCCAGTAGTTCACATTACTTTCCTAGTCAGTGCTGATATCTGTACCTTACAAGTATTACTACACTACCCTGTTGCCTTAGTTTGGACAGTGATATGGCTGTCGACATCTTTATGCATGAACTGCTTTTACCAGCAGTATACACCTCTTACCTGGTATACCTGTGGAGGAATTGTTTGTTAACACTAACTAACTGTTTCTACACATACTCCCAGATTCCAGGTTGATGTCATGCACATACCTGTCCATCTCTTTTTGCACAGACTCTGGCCATGTCTTGACCACATGCAGATGAACCAGGACATATGTAGACTATTGCCCACTTCAACCTTTAGTGACTTACAACACTCTTATACAGGATTTCCTAGACAGTTATATTATGCAGCACCATGTGGGTGACAGTGATTAGTGATACCTTATTATTCAGAGCAACTGCAACACTCATAATTCTATACAATACCAGAGTAAACAGTACCAGTACACGGTATCAAGCTTTTATTTCTCAGCATAGTGTTTGTATCCGACATACCTGTGGGAGCAATGTTTGTTAGCACTACCTGTATGTTGCCACACAAAGTACCAGATTTCACATTAGTATTATGCACATACATCTCACTCTGTTACTGTACGCACTCTGGTCACAGCTTGACAACATTTTGGTGTTAATAGGACATACTTGGCTTATTACTCTCATAACAGTTTGGGGAGTTGCTAGAGTGACAGGTTTGTTCTCATAGATGTGTGACAATCAGTTGTATTTCTTGTTTGCTGCCTATACATCTGGGATCATCCCACTGATTTCTCAGGGGGAAAGAGTGACAGGCAGCAGATATGAGGCAATTTATTGGACATTCTGGACATATCTGTACAGTTGTGGGCTATGATTCTATATGCAGACTACTACTCCCAGGATTCGAACCATGGCTGTGTGTGCTAAAAATACAACAGTTCACATCTCAGTTGCGTGTGCTATTCAGATTTTGTTGTCTGTCTTTTCATTGTTTTCTGTCTATGTCTCTCTCAGTTGTACTAAATGACCTCTGGGGATTACACCAGTCATATACAGATATGCCTACACATTCTATTTATGTTGCACAGTGTGGATAACAGTGCTTAATACAACTGTACTATTAAGTGATTGCAAATCTACATTACCATATGATACCAGAGTATACACATGCAGTCCAGCAGTTAGACCTTTATTGTCAGGCTATTATGCTTTTATTTGCATACAAACTATATGAGACTCTTCCTGCCATATTCTCTGGTGTATACAGTACTTGCCTTAAACAATACAGGTTTTATACCGGCAATTAACTTACTAATGCTTTTAGATGTATTACTTATGACAGTACATGCAAGAGTATTAGTAACCTGCCTCGTGTCGCAACCTCTGCAGGCAACATCCATGGGCCTCCTGGTTCACGGCCCACTCACTTGCCACTGTGAAGTACATAAGAGGAATATTTAGCCATGCCTATCTGTAATATACATGAGCTGGCAATTATTAAACAGGTAGTGGAGTGATACTTACACACAGATGGGACAACCCCTGCTGTCCTAGCATCTTGGATCCACTGATCCAAGAGATCCCCCTTACACCACTTCAGGTCGGCATAGTGATGCCTGACCTGCTCACCAGTTTGGGATATGCCAGTGGCACTAGTGAGGTCATGGACGAGAAGGTCCCAGGCTTCCACCTTATATTGGGAACCCTGGTACTGGCCCTGTAGTAGTCTCTGCTTATGGTCTTTGACAAGGAGTCCTGCTATGACTCTGGACTTCTGGATGCCCCAGCGTTGCACCCGAAAGTGCACTCTCCCCTTTCTGACATGGTTCCTGCAAGGGGAAACTACAACCAGTTATGCGATGTATTCCCACCTGTTGGGTTTAAGTAGGGCTGAATTCCCACACTTTGCTGTGATTGGCCGGTTTTGAAAAGGTTAAGCTATGGGCAAACCTGCTTACCTATGGTTGGCATTGTTTAAAGGGGTATACCACTGAGAAAATTAAGTTAGCTGGCCTACACATTACTTACACCAACTAAGCGAGCCTGTGCAATGCTTAGCATTGCTTAATATTTACTTTGCATTATATTTGTTTTTTGGCATTGATTTATTATTCATTACATCTTATATATATGTCTGGTATCCATGATTCATGTGTGTGTACACTGTATGAGGTCCTTGTGTTTAATAGGGGACTTCAACACTCTATTACAATTACACCTCCCATCTGGGCTTACTTCTGTACTCCAGTTCACATATTTATGTTATGTAGTAGGTTATAGAACATATGACTGTACACTGATTCCTTTCATATGTTCAGTTTGATTTTACTATAGTGAGGATTTGTTTGGTGATACCTCATTCTTATGTACTGCTGTGATGGCTTGGTGGTTAACTACTGTGACTATAGTGTATAGGGTCCTGGGTTCAAGACCTGCAAGGCTGTTTATTTTGTTGCTGGGCAGAACAGCGGCTGTTGGATACAGAGTGATCAGGGCACTTTTAAGCACTTGTAAGCAGGTTTGCATGGGTTTGCACAAGGGTAAGCACTGCTAACCTTCAGTTAAATATGCTTACTTATGAAGTTAGCTTCAATATTGCTTAACCTGTGTGCGCATTGCTTACCCCCATGCAAACGGGCTTAAACCCGCTTACTAGTGCTTACATATGCTTACTCCCACTTACTACTGCTTAATAGTGCTTACACTTACTTACTAGTGCTTACTCCCGCTTACCATTGCACTAATTTAGACAGTAATGTCTAATGGTTCTTGGGAAGGTGGGGGATTTGGAAGCTGTATGGAGTTATCATTCATTACACATTTTACCTTCCATTTGTATCCCTGATTCCTGTGATTATCTGTGGACTTTGAGACATTATGACACTGACACCTCACATCTGCATTTAATACAGTACTCCAGTTCACAAATATATGTTATTTAGTAGGTTATGCAACTAACAATATTGGTCATAATGTGATTTGACATGGAAAATGGCATGTAGTGCAGTGGGACTCGAACTGGGAATGACTGCTCGTAAAGCGAATGCTCTGTCCACTACACTATTGCCATATTGCTTCATTTGCATATATCTTCCTTTTTATCCTCTTCTGCCATTTAAGCTGCATTAACCATAGCTAAGCAATGGGCAAACCCGCGCACCTACAGTTAAATTTAATCTGTTTCATAAAAAATATATATATATCTTTATATTGTTTGTGTTTACTATTTCTCTTGTACACATGCGGGGATGTTGCTGGGGGTATGCGGACACCTATGAGCAGTCTCGCTCATTCTTTTAGGGCTTTCTGCTATTCATCATTGCGGGGACGTGTATTTTCTGAGAGCTCTGCTCTCAGACACGCCCCCTGCACTCTTACACACTCCATGTAAGATTAGGAGCTCAGGCAATGTGCCTTCATTAATATGCATCGCACGCTGCCGTCCTGCTCCTCAACGGCCGCTTCTGTATAGGACTGAGCTAGTCCTGCATGGAAGATTAGTAAATCCGGGGGTTAGTCTCGTTGAACTTGATTTACTCTGGTGTAAGGCCTGCCTACAAACATGCTTACAAAGGGGAACAGATTCCAAAACACCTGTTCTCAGTCTAATCTAAGCGGTCACTTATACTGAGAGCAAGTCTTTTAGAATCAGGCCCTATATTTTATATTCAGTATAATCTTTCCTCATTCTTTCTGTCCATGAAGGCATATTAAGAAATTAATATGTTAATTTGCTTCTGATTGATTGATGCATGTACTGTAAAGAATGGAGAGCAAAGCGTTTGGTCTAGGAATTTCTGTAGTGTGCTTATCAAGAGAACACAGATATTTTCAATTGGATTCATATAAAATGACTATCAGCAGAAAAAAGGCAATTTGTTGTATGTAGACTTTCCTGGGCTGTTTGGTATAACACGATGGAGCTACAAAAATTCAGCTGTATTGTTGTTTTCTTTTGTTTTAACTTTTATATCTAATCTTTTATTTTATTTTATTTTAGTTTAGTTTAGTTTATAATTAATCTAATATTGAACTTTTTACCATGAAGAAACATAGCAAAAAGTTAATTTTGTCACTCTCTATGCTTATCATAAAGAAATGATAGTTAAATAATTGTACCAGGATCTTAACAGTACAGTAATTAGGAGGATCTTAGACTATCTTGCTAGTTTGTCTGTTATTAGACTGTTTGCTCTTAGAATATTTTGCTATTGTTTTCTCTGACCCTACTGTTGTACTGTCATGAATTACAAATAAGTTGTTTTTGTTTCTTTTCTTTTTCATTTATTCCCCGGCCTGCTGCATTGTCAAAGCCCTCTTACTGTAAATTACATACACTTAGAGTTAGCTAGTTTGTCAGATACTTGTTGTTTGAGCCTTACCTTGTACGAGCATTAGCTATATCTAGCTGGTTAAGTCTTTCTGTAATCTTTTCCCTATTAATTTCACCTGTCCTTGTCTACTACCTCCTTTTTCCACTACCCGTAACAATTAGCCTGCATCCCTACCACCCACTTTCTATTAGTGAACTTTCAGACTGTTTCGTTCTTCACCCCATACCCTAGTATCACACTGCTCCTAACAACATCCACTCCTGCTAATATTGTTCTTCTCATAATTTAAATCCTCCACATTCAATACTAATTTCAGAATTTATTTTAATTGTTATCAGTACCCAAGTAAAACATATACTGCCAATACTAATCTTGGCACTTATATTAACTCATAACTAATGTGACTCAAGCTAGTTAACACCTATCATCATGAACCTGTGAGCTGCTGTTACCTTTCACCTGCTCAGTTTGCTGACACTAGGCATTTTGTGGCAATGTAGGACCCTCATCATGTTTACTGACAAACCCCTAATGGAATCCTCTAACTCAGCCTGTGAGAGGTGCAATTACTTGTATATTTTGAAGGCACATCTGTCTACTTCTGTCTCTGTCAATAAATAACCACACTCCACTATACCTGCTTATGCTGCTGTGATTGAGAAATCTCCACCTGAGTCTCACAGGCATCAACCTGGAAAACCTCAGCCATCTATGGACACCTGTACCTGCTCCATTCCTACATGCTCACATAACTGTAAAAGGAATCTCTAAGACAGCAAGCCTGATCCACTATGGTCAGATAGGCCTGCTTCTAAGCATACAATCCTGGTTATAGTTGATTCTACACTCAGACACACTGACAATGCACTCACAAGACTAAATGAGAGGTTTTCAGTCAGTTGTCTTTCTGATAATATGATCAGGGACATTACAAGGGCCCTCCTGACTCTTTACCATCCTTAATTTGAATATGAGTATGACCTAGTCATCGCCCATGTCAGAGTAAATGACCTTAGGCACTATACCGTAAGGAAGATGAAGACACAGTTGAGCCCACTACCTATACCTCTGATGAAGGTAAATTGTTAGTATTAACCATCTTTCTTCCCTCTTAAAAAATAATATTTATGTACAAAGATAATGAAAATTGGCTACAATAACTAGCCTTTTAATTGGTGTCATTATAGGAAATTTAGTATGTGTCCGCTAGATGACCAGCAGACTTTCTTGATTTGTTAGGATAACCTGCAGCTTTTATCACCAGCTAGAACACTTACTATAAACTTAGGCAAAGTTTAACTCATGAGCATACTCACCTAGCAAAATCTAACTCGTGAACAATACCCACCTATCAAAGCCTAACTCATGAGCATACACACCTAGTAAAGTCCAACTCATGAGCATATCTACCTAGCAAATTCCAGTCTGAAGAACATCAAGGTTGTCCTGCTCAGTGCTAGAACTTTGAACAACAAAATAACTGAGCTTCACCCTCAAAGACCCTCATATTTGTCTCTTTTTACCAAAAATCAGATGGAAAGCAGTGACAACACTCTCTCTTTCAGAGGGCATTGTAACTTCCACACATTCATTTCCATTGGGTGCTGTGAGGGGCACATCTATCTATATTAGGAAAAGTATTTTTTTCACATCACATCCTTCACCATGCCAGTCTCAAAATGTAAAGGTTTTACAATATGTCAGTGAAACTGCTTGCCACATCATTGCTTCCTATATTTCTCCTTCTGCATCCATGACTGAGCAAACTTGCTAATTCAGTCAAATTGAAAAGCTACCCGTTAAAAGTTATACCCTTAGTATGGGAAACTACATTAACTATTATACTACCTCTAACAAATATGCCCAGAACTTTTCCTGATTTTGTCAAGGTAATTTCTTTACTACAGATTGTCTCCAGCTCCATGAAGGAGGTTAACCTTCTTACTCTCCTTAAACATTAACTCTCAACCTCTCACCGAAATGACAAAACAATTTTTGTATATAATTGCTGCCTGTACAGTCCACTAAGTTGTACATGGGCTTTCTATTTAGTAAAACACTGAAAAATCCACAAGTAGCAGGTAGAATCCAAATGAAAACCAGGTTTATTCCAAAATGGACATACAATTAAACTAACTAGCTTTAACTTTAATTGTATGTCCGTTTTGGAATAAACCTGGTTTTTGTTTGGATTCTACCTGCTACTTGTGGATTTTTCAGTTTTTTGCAGTCTTTTTCTCTTTTACAGGTTTGTCTTTCTATTTAGTAACTTCTGCCTCTGTAAAATCGTAGACTGTATACATGTAACTACTGTATTGTGTATAAATGTTAATAGAACTATAACTACTCTGTGTTTAACTGGAACTTAGTATAATGCAATGTAAGCAAATGGAGCTTTTCTCCCCGGGCCTCTGCTGAAAATGTGGATTTCCCAGTCGGATATTCCTAGTAAAGAAAGAAAATAAATAAATAATAAATAAAGAAATTCTTTATCTCATCCTCACCAACTGCATTTCCACTTTTATCACTTCATACTGTACCCCCTCCCTGGTTAAAGCTGATTATCTCACCATATCTTTCATTGTTAACACAAACCTCCCCAGTAAAAATGTTCTAAATAATGGGGTTATTAAAAACCCAGTAGCTTGCTACCTGCCAGTATCCTAGCTAAACCCAACTAGCACATTCCATCAAACAACCCAATCCATGATGTTACCCTTGCATCTGTATTCTCTTGTAAATTTTATTCCATCATGAATAAATGTATTGAAGATCAGTTCCCATCAGTCACAAATATTGCAATGAATTCAGAAGTAACCCTGTTGGATGAAACTCACATATAAACCAACTCCATAAAAAAGCAGAATAATCTGTATGACCCTTTATAAAAAAAATCCCTCCTCCCCACTATTAAAGCAATCTAAATTTGGTAAGAAGAACAGTTATGTATACCACTGGAGAATGAAAAGCCAGATATGAACTTAGAGTGGCAACTAATACAAATGATAACCACAGTGTCTTCTATAGCTGTAACAGAAACTCAGAATTAATGCTCATGTATTAATTTATGAACCTGTCTCAAATGGCCAATATTACTGTCATCCAGAAAACTAAGTTAATTTCCTTACAAATTTAGCTCATTCTTTATACCCCATCACTCATCCCACTATCCCCACCAAATTTCTAACCATACTAGCCCTTCAGAAATCACCCCAAAACAGATCACACTGACTTTTTTTCCAAAACTGAAGCAGTAGTTCTGTTGCTACAGACAATAATCCATAAAGTCTGACTACAGGTATTATGCACCACATAACCAAACCCCTTAAAACTTTCCTTAAGCTTAATCCATCCAGAGGCTATGTAACTGAAGTTTTCAGAACAGTCAAGGTGGTGCATTCCCATAAGGGTGACCCACCACTGACACTGGTAATTGCAAATCTATCAGTTTTACTACCATAGATTGCAAATCCATAGAACATATTATTTCTGGGCTATCTGAAAATGACATAGGTGACATTAGATTCATGATTATCTGTCAAAGGATTATGCATCAGTGGACAAATGCACAAACATGAAGAACATAATTTCAAGCTTTTTTGCAGGGGTGCAAGCACTGCTGTCCTCCCATGTGGGAGGAAACCCTACCACGACACCCCAGCTTATATGATCCAACTCAATGGTGGCTCAACAGCTCCCATTTGCTAAAAGTGGCTTCAATGATTGTTTGGCCTGCCTTCAATGGAAGCATAACCTTTTGACCTTTTTGACAGGTGATCCACACCGGAGGTCAACCCGTCACTGGTTAGATCAGACCATAAACTAATCACTCTGGATGTCCACACCCCACCACCACCCCCAACTAAGGAAACCACAGTAAAAAAATTTTCTAAAGCAAACTTCACCTTACTTAAAACAGAGGCAGCAAGTTTCACAGCCCCCTCGTTAAAGGATAACGCTGCCCAAGATGCAGAAACCTTTACAAATGCACTCTATGAGCACCTACAAGGATGCATGGATCGTGCCATTCCCTAGCAAAACCAAGACTCACTCCTCTAATAGAAGGAAATCAGTCTGGTGGACCCCTGCCATAAACAGGCTATACAATAGAAGGAGGAAACTAGTTCAGAAAAAAAGCAAATCCCAAGAAGGAAAGACATCCCTGATCAGTATCAGTAAGAAATTAAGGTCCCTCATAAAATCATCCAAGGATAACTTCGAAAGAAAAATAGCAAAGGATTCAAAAGATAACCACAAAGCCTTCTTTAGCTATGTTAAGAATCTACTTGGCAACTCGTAGATATGCACTGAACTAGTGCAAAATAGCACAAAATATACTGAACCTACTGATATTGCCAACATCCTGGCAGATAGATTCAGTGCAAACTTCACCCTCCTCTCACCCCCAAAAGGGCCCACAACAATACCGGAAAAGTGTAGTGTCCCAGAAATCACAGATGCACAGGTGAAAATAGCCCTTTCAAAAGATAAAAACACAGTGTCAATGGGGCCAGATGGTGTCCCAGTCTGCGTCTTGCACGAACTACAAAATGAACTAACCCCCCACCTAAACACGCTGTTCAACCTCAGCCTCTCCACAGGCTACATACCCATAGAATGGCACACAGCAACAGTTATTCCACTCCACAAAGGAGGGGCTACAACTGACCCTGGTAGCTATTGCCCCTAAGCCTGACTAGCCTGATCTGCAAGGCTATGGAGCACATCATCATCATGGAACTCATTAACAAAGACATTGGGAACCTCCAAACACTTGACCCGACCCAGTTCGGCTTTGTTAAGGGCAGATCATGCCTTCTAAATCTGGGTAACTTCTTCAAGACAGTCACCAAGGCCATAGACGAGGAAAAGGTGGTTCACACAGCCTATCTTGACCTCACCAAGGCTTTCAACACCATTCCCCACTCGGGTATTACAGAATAACTCATCAGCCTGAACATAAACCCCTACGTCACGAGATGGGTTGCCAACTGTCTTGCAGACAGAACTCGCACGTTAAGAATATTGGGCTCCAGGTCTGACTCTAAACAAGTCACAAGTGTTGTCCTGCAAGGATCAGTCCTGGGAACCCTACTGTCTGGCATATACTTCTCAGAAGTACAGGCAAACACAGGAGGACTATGGCTAACCAAGTTCACCAATGACTGCAAACTGGGAGCCATAATTGACTCTCCGGCTGACACGGACATCCTCCAAAAGGGCCTTACTGAGAAGGACACCTGGTGTGAATCAGGGATGTCGGGAGGCATACGCACTGTACTGATTTCAGTGCAACTTATTTGGAAGGGGGGTAGCGTTTACATTTTCTTTTTCGCGCTTTACTAGTGCACGATGACGTCAGCTCATCAGGGCAGCCAATCGGAATAGAGCTCACCGCGCGCGTCAGTTCAAATGCAGGAGGAGCGTTATGTTGGACTTGGATGTACACGAGCGGGAGAATTTGTTGGTCTCACTTCATTTTGTTGATCGAAGCAGGAGGAGCGGAGCGTTATGGTGGATGTACACAAGCGGGCTCAGCGGGAGGATTTGTTGGTCTCACTTCGAGAACCGAGGGTTGGTGAGTAATAAGGTGTGTGTGGACAGGATCGTATGAGGCCTTGAAGACAAGGCAGATCTCTTTCTATAAAACAGAAAAGCTTCAAATGATTAACTATGTGAGTTACAAGATAACTTAAACCTGGTACTGTGTTTACATGCTCTATGGATTTTTGACATTTATAAGTGATTTTACTTTTACTGAAATCATATTAAATCTGCATGTTTTCCTTGAGTGAAGTTGTCATTCAGTCTTCCCACTACAATTCTTTGCGAAACATGTTATCCAAAGGAGGCTACACCAAAAATATCTGTCTCATATGTAGACAGAGTACTTGGGACATTTTGTTTGGGGCATGTGAAACAGAGTGCAGTCCCTGTGGCTTTATCTCTCTCTAGTGATAAACTAGCATGTGGTATTTGTTGACCCTTGAAAAAAGCATATTATACGTTTTTTCTAATTGTTTGTCACATCAAGATCTCTCAGCAAATTCTCAAATATAGGCTTTTTGTTGCTAGTTATTAGTGTGGCACCACTAGTAAATACTTTCCATTTCGAAACATAATATTTCCTAGTAGCAGGCTTTCTTGTATTATTTAGTACCTGCTGCACGTGTGTGTGTGTGTACGAAACGTAGACTACTTGCATTACATCGTCAGAAGGCAAGTTATCGGGATTTAGTCTTTAGGTAGCTTGCAGTAATCCTCAGCAATTTACAAATACAAAAATATGAAGGCAATGTGTTAAAAAGGGTTT